>NC_092373.1:36292769-36553001 GCF_030028105.1 Mobula birostris
GACAGTACAGTTTGCATTGCAAAAGTAACTGTTTAAAATCAAAATCTCAAGCATACGTATAATCTGTAGTAAAAGGTGTCATCGAATGGAAAGCCAGTTGGGATGTCGATGGTTGGAGAATTTAAGTCCAGTGCCACTCTACTGATTCTTCTATCTCCGTATTGTGGTCCATATTTAAACAGTCGTTTCTCTGTTTGAAAGAAATTAGATAACTGTGCCATTTAAATTCAACTACAAATATGTTCAGAAACAATACATGGTAAATGCTGAAAATCTTAAATTAACATAGAAAACTGAGAAACAACTCAGCAGGTCAGGCAACCTCTCCGAAGATCGTAATTGACTCATTGAGTATTCCATCATGTTTTTGCATTCACCATTACATAATTGTTATAAAATTGCATCGAACAATAAACCTTTACTTAATGTTAATATTTTTAATTGCTGACACAATTAATTATGAATTGCTGAATAAAGGGAAGTGGTCTCCTGTTGAACCGTACTTGAATGGAACTTCATGGAAAACATGACTTTTGTAATGATTGTTAAATGATCTTTTCTTGGTTACTTTATTACAAAACTAGCATACAATTTGGATCATTTGTATAGCATATATAAATGAATGCATAATGCACTGTGGCACTGCAGATATGCTTTTGTCACACAACTCCAGGAACTTAGGGTAAGTTCTGACTCTCTGTTCTGTCTGCATTATTTTGTTTACTTGTTCTCCTATTCCCGTTTAACTTAGGGTACATTTTGGGACAACCACTTCAAAACTTTATAATTTGAATAATCAAAACCAAAATGTTGGAAAGCTTTGCATGCAGATATTTCTTCAGTATATAGAAATTACTCTTTACAGAAAATACCTGCTATCAAGAACTTAAACACTGAAAACATTGCTTTCCAATAGTTATGTTAATTTTCCAATGAAACTGTACCTCTGCAGGTGATTCCATCACCTTCATACCCTTCTTTACAGGAGCACATGAAAGATCCGATTGTATTTGTACAGGTTCCACCACGCCGGTCACAATTGTCAGTTTTAAGGGAACACTCATCCACATCTGAATTGGAAAATAATGCTTTGAATAATTTAAAATGTTAAGATAAAATACTTTGATTTATGTTTAATATATGAATCAATAGAAGGTCAGAAAAAGTAATGATCAAAATATTTATGTCCCATATCCCAAACACAAGAGATTCTACAGATGCTGGAAATTCAGAGTACCACACACAAAATGGTAGATAAGCTCAGCAGGTCAGGCAGCATCTATGGAGAGGAATAAACCATAGATGTTTTTGGCCAGGATCTTCCATCAGGACTGGAACGGAAGGGTGAAGAAGCCAGAGTAAGAAGGTGGGGAGAGGGGATGGAGTACAAGCTGGAAAGTGATAAGTGAATCCAGGTGAGAAAGAAGATAGGTGTATGGGGGGAGCAGCATGAATTGAGAAGTTGGGAGGTGATAGGTGGAAAAGATAAAGGGCCGAAGAAGGAGGAATCTGATAGCAAAGGAGAGTGGACCATGGAAGATAGAGCCGGAGAAGGGGTACCAGAGAGAGGTGATAGGCAGGTGAAGAGAAAAACAATAAGAGGGGAGCCAGACTGAGAATGGGAGAAGAGAGTAGGGGGAAGGGGGTGAAACTATTCGAAGTTAGAGCGATCGATGTTCATGCTACAACAGAAGTTCGAGAAATCACATCCATTCCCAAAAAGGATAGATAAGGGATGTTAATTTACTGATTTCAGAGCAATGCCAAAACAGTCAGACATGTTCACATTTATGATAGGCTGCTTTTAGAATAGAAACATAATAACTAACTACTTTCCATCGTATCAGAGATTCAGAGCTCTTCATGCTGTACGTTATTGTTTTTGACAAGAAAATGTACCCAACAGATGCGTGAAAGAGAAATACATGAAGATTTCACTCCCTAGAGCATACAGCCATAAAGGATGGAACGCACACACTAGCCCATGTCCATGTCAATGGTCAAGTGTCCATCTCTACTAATCCCATTTCCCAACATGCAACCCATGGCCTTTACTGTGCTCATCTAAAACCTGCACTAAGCCATCAGGAAGTACACTTCTGATTTCAGTCACCCTCTGAGTGAAAATAAAACCTTCTTGAAGTTTCCTTGAAATTTCCTACTTCTAACTTTTACCTTTGCCATTTACTTATAAACTTCAAGCGGAAAGGTTTCTCCCTACCTACACTAACCAAGTTCTCATAATTTTGTTCATCTGAATTAGAAACCTTCAGCCTACTCGTCTGAGAATTAAATATGGTAATATTTCTAACTGGGCTCTGCCTTCAGCTCAATGATGTGATCAGACTCGGAAATGTACATTCAAAGCTCAGATGATTGAACTTGGATTACATTTTCTCTAATATGATGATTGCAATTGATATTGAAGATACAATCCTATTTCTCCTCGCCTCCACTTCAAATATGTCAGATTAAGACTGAACCTTACAATCTGGATGAGGAAGTCATGGGTGAATTATCCGCCTGTCTCCAACAGGAAAACAAACCTTCTCTGCAGATTCCTCCCATTATGTCAGAATCAACCCACTGAATCCTGAATGTAAGTAAAATTAAGCCTTTCTGAAGTCTGAGATCCTTCACTAAAATAAATTACTAGATGGTGGAGAGAGAATTTACTTTCTTCTCTAAGTAGAGCGGCTTGAGGTGATGATGAAACTATTTTAAACATTGACCAGTTTTGTCCTCTGTAGAGTTTTGATCATGCTTTGAAGTGCTGATTGGCTGAGGCTAAGTCATCTGCCAAATAAACTTTCTTTGAGGCACCGGTAGCCACCCCTGTTACATAAATGACCTAATCTATTGTATGAAGGTGAAGTTTTCAGTATAGCACTTACACCAATGAAGTGAAATCCTTAACATTTTAGGCCAATGTATTAGAAATTGAATTGCTTAATCCTACAGTAATTTTGATTTGTGTTATTTTATGTTTAATACTGATTAGGACGAGTAATTATAGCTTAATAATGTGCAGAAACAGTTGTATATCATCTGGCTTCGCAGTGCCAGAGACATGGGTTCAATCCTAACCTCGGGTACAGGCTGTGTGGAGCATGCATGCTTTCTCTGTGACCACATGGGCTTTCTCCAACATCGTAATGACATGCAGGTCAGTAGATTAAATGGTCACTATAAACTACCCCTAGTGTGTGGCTGAGTCAAGGGATTGTTGATGAGAATGTGGAAGAATAAAAATGGGATTAATGCAGGTTTAGAGTAATTGAGTGTTTGGAGGTTGTGCAGAAACTCCTGTTTCCAGGCTGTTAAATCTTTCTTGTTCAATGATGCCATGTTTTACAATAAATAACAATGTACTTATTAAAATTAGCATTTCTAATATTGTTGCCTGCATGGATTTCTGTTTAAGTAATTGTAAATACAATGTTAATTAAGTAAAATATTTCTTCTACTATACCTGTACTGCAATCTCGACCTTTCCAATTCTTAGTGCAGATGCATGTATAGTTGTTAATGCGGTTCTGGCAGAAGCCAGTATTTTGGCATGGCTCGCTAGCACAGTTGTCAATTACTGTTTTGAAACAAAAACAAAGTATTAAATAGACAATAGCATAGAAAATGATTTGCTACAATAATCAAGACATTTTTTTCAGAAATAGTGTTACTTAGCACATGAAAGGTTGAAGTATTCTCTTAACTTTCCTTTTAATTTCTCTTGAACCATGTTAACATTTATTCTATACCTTCCATTACCTTGCACTATTATCTGCTCTATTAGTGCTTATGTAAGGTTTTATATTAAGTAATTAATTAACACTTGTTAGCTGACCTGCTGAGAACTTTCAGTATTTTATGTTTTAATTTTAGATTGTCATTATACTAATTTAGATTGTAGGCCTGTTCCTTAGGAGTTTGCCAAGATTGGGCATCACATCTAAAACTTCTACAGATGTGTGGTGGAGAGTATATTGACTGCTGCATCACAACCCGGTATGCAAACACTAATGCCTTTCAACAGAAAATCCTACAAAAAGTAGAGGATACTGCCCAGTCCATCACTGGTAAAGCCCTCCCCACCACTGAGCACATCTACATGGAGCTCTGTCATAGGAAAGCAGCATTCAATATCAGGGGCCCCCACCACCCAGGCCATCAGGAAGAAGGTATAGGCACCTCAGTTCACACAGCACCAGGTTCAGAAAGAGTTATTACCCTTCAAACATCAGGCTCTTGCACCAAAGAGGATAACTTCATCCAACTTCACTTGTCCCATCACTGAAATGATACCACAACCTATGGACTCACTTTCAAAGACTCTTCATCTCATGTTCTCGATATTTATTGTTTATTTATTTATTATTAATATTTCTACGTTTTTGTAGTTGCACAGTTGGTTGTCCTTTGCACACTGGTTTAATGCCCAAGTTGGTGCAGTTGTTCATTGATTCTATTATTGCTATTATTCTTTTATAGATTTATTGAGTATGCCCATGAGAAATGAATCTCAGGGTTGTATATGTACTTCAATAATAAATTTACTTTGAACTATCCACTCTATTTTAGTTTTATGTGAGGAAAAATTTCATTTAGTCAGATCTCTTCCAGTCCTCGTCTGGAGATCAGCATTACTTACAATAGTAATCTACAAACAAGCTTAAGGAAGACCAGCCAGCTGCTGTAGGTCTACAGACATCTTCTGCTGGCAAAAAATGAAGCATTTTCATTTGCCTTCTTTCCCCATTCCCTCCGTCCTTAGCAGCAACAAACAGGGCTTGATTAGGCCAAGTGGAGTTGGGAGCACTAAGATTCATGATGTCATTGAGGTAATCAGGAGACCACTGTTCCCACATATGTTTGCACACACTTGTCAGGAGCAGAACCATATCTACGGACTGCCTGTATTGTGACCGATGGCAGGGGTCCTGTTAGCTAGAATGGAGGAACATCCAAAGGAAGGTGACATTCTGGGACCTTATACGAAACTACGAAAATAGAATGGAAATTTAGGATATGGAGTTTGGAACAGGAGTCAAGGTTTCCCTGAGAATCAATGTTCTTAACCAGCGGTCCCCAACCACCGGGCCGCAAAGCATGTGCTACCGGGCCACGAGGAAACGATATGATTTGGCGATATGAGTCAGCTGCACCTTTCCTCACTCCCTGTCATGCACTGTTGAGCTTGAACGCACGCGAGGTCATTACCCGCGCGTCATCCATGTCAGCACGGGAAGGAGATCAACTCCTCAAGCTTGCAAATGACGGCAGGCTGAAAAGTATGTTTGACATAACATCTCTACTGGCATTCTGGATCAAAGTCAAGTCTAAATATCCTGAGATAGCCACGAAAGCACTGAAAACATTGCTTCCATTTTCAACATATCTCTGCAATGAATGCAGCGAAAACTAAATTACGGAATAGACTGGACATAAGGAACCCCCTTCGAGTATCGCTGTCTCCCATCACCCCTCAATGGGACCATCTTGTTGTAGGGAAACAAGCCCAGGGCTCCCATTCACCGATATTGGTGTGTTGCGATGATTTTGTGTGTTCATACGGGGAAAATATGTGCTGTGTGTTTAATATCCAAACGTTACTTAAAATGTTATGATGCTGTTGACTTACTTATATAACCATATAACAATTACAGCATGGAAACAGGCCATCTTGGCCCTTCTAGTTTGTGCCAAACACTATTATCACCTAGTCCCACTGACCTGCACTCAGCCCATAACCCTCCATTCCTTTCCTGTCCATATACCTATCCAATTTTTCTTTAAATGATAATGTCAAACCTGCCTCTACCACTTTTACTGGAAGTTCATTCAATACTTACTTCAAGCTCCCCTGTCCTCCCCTGATAATTGACTTATCACTATATTCATGCGAGGAAAATATGTGTTGTGTGTTTAATATTAAATTCGTTAGATAAACGCTTTTAGAAACGAAATTGAGTGTATTAGCCACTAATCACCTATATTCCAGCTGTGATTAACACCACCCCCACCCCCAAACAGAATGACCAAAAACAATTTGCAGAAAAAAATTGGCAGGTACACGCATGCGCAGGTGACGCATGTGCACTGGTGCCTGCGCAAGGCTTCATGGTCATTGTAGTCTTTCTCGAGGTAAACAACGTATTTGACTGCTACTCTTGTCCGTTGGCAAACCTACCCCCCCCCCCCCCCCGCCCCATCAGTTCGGCCGGTCCGCAAGAATATTGTCAATGTTAAACCAGTCCACAGTGCAAAAAAGGTTGGGGACCCCTGCTCTTAACTACATATCAGTCACCACTTTTTCCATAAAATGAGCTGTGGAGGTAGAGAAGCTGAGTCTTCTATTTCAAGTTGAGACCAGGAAGCAGTTCACATTGGAAAAAAGTTGTAAGTGGTGCGATCTCAAGTAGAATGAAGAATGTTGCACATATTCTATCAAAAGTTAGGTTTAAATTTGGGTGTTCCCATTGCAGTACTTTATTACTTATAACAGGGGTCCCCAACCTTTTTTGCACTGCAGACCGGTTTAATATTGACAATATTCTTGCGGACCAGCCGACCCGCCGGGAGGGGGGAGGGGGGGGCGGGGTAGGATTGCCAACGGACAAGAGTAGCAGTCAAATACGTTGTGTTTACCCAAGAAAGACTACAATGACCATGAAGCCTGGCACGGGCACCAGTGCGCTTGCGTCACCTGCGCATGTGTGTACTTGCCGATTTTTTTTCTGAAAATCGTTTTTGGTCATTCTGTTCGGGGGGTGGGGTGCTAATCACGACCGGAATATAGATGTTAAGTGGCTAATACACCCAATCTCGTTTCTAAAAGCGTTTATCTAATGAATTTAATATTAAACACACAGCGCATATTTTCCTCTCATGAATATAGTGATAAGTCAATTATCAGGGGAGGACAGGGGAGCTTGAAGTAAGTGTTGAACGAACTTCCAGTAGAAGTGGCAGAATCAGGTTTGACATTATCATTTAAGGAAAAATTAGACAGGTATATAGACAGGAAATGAATGGAGGGTTATGGGCTGAGTGCAGGTCGGTGGGACTAGGTGAGAGTAGCATTCGGCACGAACTAGAAGAGCCGAGATGGCCTGTTTCCGTGCTGTAATTGTTATATGGTTATATAAGTAAGTCAATAGCATCATAATATTTTAAGTAACGTTTGGATATTAAACACACAGCACATATTTTCCCCATATGAACATATAAAATCATTGCAACACACCAATATCGCTGAATCAGTGGGAGCCCTGGGCTTGTTTCCCTGCAATGAGACGGTCCCATCGAGGGGTGATGGGAGACAGCGATACTCGAAGGGAGTTCCTTATGTCCAGTCTATTCCGCAATTTAGCTTTTGTTGCATTCATTGCAGAGATATGTTGGAAATGGAAGCACAGTGCTTTCGTGGCTACCTCAGGATATTTAGCCTTGACTTTGATCCAGAATGCCGACAGAGATGTTATGTCAAACATACTTTTCAGCCCGCCGTCATTGGCAAGCTCGAGGAATTGATCTCTTTCCCGCGCTGACATGGATGATGCTCTGGTAATGACCTCGCGTGCGTTCAAGCTCAACAGTGCGTGATAGGGAGTGAGGAAAGGTGCAGCTGACTCATATCACCAAATCATATCGTTTCCTCGCAGCCCGGTAGCACATGCTTTGCGGCCCGGTACCGGTGTGCAGCCCGGTGCTTGGGGACCGCTGACTTATAAGATGAAAATAGAGGCAAAATAGATATTACAGGCCAAATTAAGAATAAGTTTTTATTAAACTATTAATCAAATTTATGAGTATTATCGTTTGCTGAGGGGCAGACAACAAACAGATTGTTTAGTTAATTCTGCTTAAAATTAACAAAACTCACATCTTTGACAAAATTGCCCAGTATATCCAGGTGAACAGGCGCAGTAGAAGTTATTTATCTGATCCAGACAGGTGGCTCCATTCATACATGGTTGGCTATGACATTCATCAATATCTGAAAAGTGAAGAAAATTCTTAAGAATATTCAGAACTCTTTGTTGGAACATAAAACGTAAAAAGCCTCCATCAAACAACAGATAGCAAAACGTGTGATTCTAAATTACTCAGATCTCTGCATTGATTTAACTTCATACCTGTATCAGATACAGATAATTTTATTTAATGATAGTTCATCATTATTAAGTACAGTCGACCTTCACTAATCCGATTACAGCTTTCCCCCACCATCTGAAGGTAGAGCGTTCCTATGAAATGGTTCGTAAGCCGAAATGTCGTAAAGCAAAGAAGCAATTACCATTTATTTATATGGGAAAATTTTGTGAGCGTTCGCAGACCCAAAAATAACCTACCAAATCATGTCAAATAACACATAAAACCTAAAATAACAGTAACATATATAAAAGCAGGAATGATGTGATAAATACACAGCCTATATAAAGTAGAAATACTTCTCTACAACGATTGCCTGCACCGATCTCTGTAGCGAAAATCTCACGCAAGCGCTGTTGGCATAAACGCGCTCTCCAGTAACCTTTAAACTATGAAGCTGCCAAATCTACCAAATAACACGTTAAAATACACAGCCTATATAAAGTAGAAATAATGTATGTACAGTGTAGTATCACTTACCGGAATTGGGACAGCGCCAAGCACACTGATGATGGTGTGTTAGACTGAGTCGTCGCAGGTTGGGGTGGTGCAGTGGTCCCCACCCTCCGAGCCACCAACCCGATACATTGCCGCGAAGCACGCAGGGGTAGCCAGGAGGCACACAGCACATCGTTAAGAAAAATGCCGAAATAAACATGCTAATTAATTAGGTGCTGCCCGGCACATAAATGTCGGCGCAGATCAGAGGCGATTGCCGATTGCATCACCTCTGATCTGGGCCGACAATTACGAGCTAGGCGGCACCTAATTAATTACCATGTTTATTTCGGCTTTTTTCTTAAAGATGTGCTGTGTGCCTCCCGGCTACTGCTGCATTCTTCGCGAATCGGTACAGTATCTGTCCGGGGCCCGGGTGTTGGGCTGGTGGGACACAGGGGTGTCATCTCATCGTCAATCAGGGCAGGCAGCTCATCTTCTCCTATGACTGCCCGCCTCGATGTCGAAGGTTGAGGTTCGTCGTCTGCTGTGGCTGATGTAGAAGTCTTGCTTGACTGCTGAGCCTCGCGCATTTTTCTATCGTACAGTTGTTCGTAAGCACTCAAACGATCCTGCAAATATCCCCTAAACCTACGTACCTTTTCAAAATTAAAGTCCTACTTTATCATTGCAGCGAAAATCTCACGCAGTTGCTTCACTTTCTGCATTCGGTTTCGATTGTTATCCTTTCCTCTTCCAATTGCATCAGCTCTTCATCTATCAATTCTTGGTCATGGGATGCCAAAACCTCTTCAACATCATCTCCGTCAACTTCCACAAGCCAAACTCACTTTGTCCTTGCTTCGTTCACCACGATCCAAACGCTTAATTATGTCTAGTTTTACGCTAAGTGTAACACCTTTACTCTTTCAGGCTTTTCCGACACCTTAGAGCTCATCTTGCCAATGGCTGCTCAATGCAGCATGTTAAAGCAATGCCGTTCCGAATCCGAGACAGAGCGGCTGCTCGGGGCGTGCGCTGCCTTTTATCGCGTGCTGATTTTTTATTGCGCGCTGCCTTTCTTCATAACAGTGAAAACACCTTCTGAAAGCGAAAACAGGGTACTAATGTAGATCTTTCGTAACAGTGAGGTTTCGTAAACCGAACGTTCGAAAGGTGGGGGACACCTGTACCTGTAATCGGGTTCCTTCGATAATCCAGCACTGATTATGCTTAATGTGATCCTTCTGTAATTCGACATTTTCACTAATCCGGCACTCCTCAGGTCCCAGTGGTGCCAGATTAGTGAGGGTTGACCTGTACTTAGCAGATACAGGTTTGAAGACTGATTATGGATATAATGCGAGAGTGCTCAGTACTATAGGTTTCTCAGGGACTCTAATAAATATTACAGGTACAGATCATAATTTAAGAATGTGGTGCCTACCAGTTTCACAGGTCTGTCCTGTAAAGCCTCTATAACACTGGCATTTGTAACTTCCCGGTATATTTAAACATGTTCCATTCACACATGGATAAGACGAACATTCATCTATGTCTGGAAAATAACAATCAGAATTAGTATCCATTTAGTGAATTCACTACTATTCAAAGATCTGCATATAATTTAAAATAGAATAAAAAACACGGGGCCTGCATAGATTGCAAATAGAAAGCAACTTTTTAAATGTGAACATCATTTTATGCCTGAAATTAAGACTGATATAAAAACATCATCAAACTTCCTTTTAATATTTCATATTGATTGAATGGGTATTTATTTTTTTACATTGTAAGTAAAATATAAAACTGACAGGCTACCATTTTCTGGCTTTAGATATTCTTATGAGAGACATGAAGCAATCAGCATAAAAAGGGGGTGATTTAAGGAGAAAGTAGAACAAATTAACAACATTTTTGGCAAAATGTCAGCAATTACATTTAATAGTGGAAATAGTCTTTAGTTTTGGAAGTCATCCACATTCTTTACATGAAACTAACCCATAAAATAACTATTAACCCATCAAACAATTATTAATTATATTTCACTGGATAAATATTGGTTGTAAGACTGATAGGGAAGCTATCATCTTATACTAAGTTATACTGTGATTCCTTGTACAGGTAAGTACATGGTGTATCACAGTTCCAAAGACTCAGGTTCAATCCTTGAATGCTCCTAGTTGGAAATTACAGATTTTCTCCATAATTGTGTGGCTTTCTGCTGGTGCTCTTGTTGCCTTCTACATTCCTAAGAAATATTATAGCTTAATTAGCTGTTGTAAATATTCCCTGTCCCAAGTAAACAGAAAAGAGATCAAACACATATTTATAGGGAAGTGAGAAAGAATAGTTTGCAGGTATCCAGGAGACAAACTGAATAGGAATGATGGGATTGAGTCCTTGAGTGCTTGCATAGAGCACATGGGTTGAATGGCTTCATTAACTTTAAGTGTTTATAAATATAGTAGAATAAAAGCCCTGCCTTTTACAGTTTCAAGATTTCCCAGGACTTTTATAAGTGGAATTTATCTTTTGTTAATATTTCAAAATGATCTTTTAAATTCTTATCACCGACTTTAGGTTCTTAAGTACTGAACAATAGTCTATTTTTCTTATTTTTATCAAATATTCTTAATCTTACCTTCTGAGCATAATCGACCAGTAAAACCATTTACACAAGTGCAGTTAAAGGAGCCTGGTGTGTTTGTGCATTGACCTTTCCTACTGCATGGATTGGATAAGCATTCGTTGATATCTAGAAGAAATACCTCAAATTACATCAGTGTGATGAAAGATGTTAATATTGAATGTAAAAGTTGTTTATCTTCAAATGATTTCCCTTCTTCCTTTATACATAAGCTTCAGATATTTTCAGCACTCATTCTAGCATGATGCCCATTTGACCATTCAAGTGTGCTGCTTGACAGTATGGGCACATTACTTGACCTCTGAAGGAAGTTTTGCCCACTTGCTAAATGAAATCATTGTAATTCTTCAAACTGTTCAGCTAAAAATAACTTGTATATTTTGTGCAATGCTTAATCAATTTAAATACCACACCTGATTACACAGGGAGTTTTGTTAGTTCAAGGGTTCCTAACCTGGTATCCATGGACCCCTCAGTGAGTAGTAGATATCCATGGCATTAAAATGATTGGGAATCCCTGTGTTAATGGGTGAAAGGATATGGATTGGAGGTTTTGCTTGATTAGCTTACGTTTTTTTTTACTTTTCTTTCAAACACAAAACTTTAGATGAAGGTGGGAAGCAAATATTTGGGGAAGTATATGATGGGAGAGGACTCCATTACTGTGTCAACCAATTTTTTCCCCAAAGCTCAGCTTATCTTTGTTAAATGTTTACTAGTAAAACCACATTATGATTCCGTACATAACTCCTTCAGCACATTATTTATAAAACCTTACCAGGCAATATTTACAATATATATTCAATGAAGTTTATACACACCAATGCAATTCTTCTCGTTCTCGTTATCTAGCTTGAAACCAGGATTACACGCACATTTATACCGTCCAGGAATATTTTGGCAAATATGTTCACAATCATTTAATTCAGGATTAGCACATTCATCAATGTCTGCACACAAAGGAAAATACATAGTCTCAGCTGACAACTTCCATTGATTTTTAAGATTCTTGTATTCAAATATATATAGTATATTTGTGAATAATATGCCTTTTTCAATTCATAACATACAAATTCAATATGTAATGTTTAAAACAAAGTCAGATAGCATTTTCAATGTATGGATTATATTAAATAAAAGGGTAAGAGAAAAACCTGAACATTCACACACAGCATTGTATATTTAGATTGCTAGATCAAGTTATATGTTTTTGTTCCTGATCCACCATGTATGAATTTTACTGTTTCATTGTTTAAATTTTGAAGTGACATTTTCTAAGGCTTTTATAACAGTTTAAAATTTCTGCTGCACCTGGAACAAAGAAAAATGGAGGACTATGTAGAAGGGAAGGTGTTGTGACATGTACAAAGTCACCAAAGAGACACTGAAGCTGGTAGATGTAGAAATGTTTTATTCAACAAAAACGAGCAACAGGCATCATATTGAAACACTCTTGGAGGAACAGGCTTCCCGTCCCAATATTACATGACATTTTTATATGCTCAAGGTTGGTTCTTTAGCAGGACAATTCTATAGTTACAATGTATTTACAATGCTTCCTTTGAATTACGTATAGTCTTCATACACCTCCTTCTTCACACTGCCACTCCAGACACCCAAAATGAATGCTGATCTCCAGTGACTCTAAACCACATTCATACATATGCAGGCAGCTGAGGTGTAATTGTTCTGAGTTGCATTTTCAATTCAATCTGCAATCCACATTCAAATCGGAAGACTGGTTGCTGGTGAAATTAATACTTGCTATATACCCCAACTCCAGAATACACCCTAACAGAAGGGTTAGATTGATCTTTGAATATGTTAAAAGGTTGGTCCAATATTGTGGGCCGAAGGGCCAGTATAGTGCCATAATGTTCTATGTTCTAATTTTTCAAGTATGTCCAAAAATTATTGTACTTCCGATTGGTTCATTCATTACGTGAACAATCATGGTCTTTCCATGGCCCTGATGGTTCTTGGCAAATTTTTCTACAGAAGTGGTTTGCCATTGCCTTTTTCTGGGCAATAGACAATAGACAATAAGTGCAGGAGTAGGCCATTTGGCCCTTCGAGCTAGCACCGCCATTCACTGTGATCATGGCTGATCATCCACAATCAGTACCCTGATCCTGCCTTCTCCCCATATCCCTTGACTCTGCTATCTTTAAGAGCACTATCTAACCCTTTCTTGAAAGAATCCAGAGAATTGGCTTCCACTGCCTTCTGAGGCAGAGCATTCCACAGATCCACAACCCGCTGTGTGGAAAAAGTTTTTCCTCAACTCCATTCTAAATGCTCTACCTCCTATTCTTAAACTGTGGCCTCTGGTTCTAGACTCCCCCAACATCGGTAAATGTTTCCTGCCTCTAGCATGTCCAATCTCTTACTAACTCTTCCTTCAGTTAGTCCTGACAAAAGGTCTCGGCCTGAAGGGTCGACTGTACCTCTTCCTAGAGATGCTGCCTGGCCTGCTGCATTCACCAGCAACTTTGATGTGTGTTGCTTGAATTTCCAGCATCTGCAGAATTCCTGTTGTTTGCCTTAATAATCTTATATGTTTCAATCAGATCCCCTCTCATTCTTCTAGTGTATACAAGCCCAGTCACTCCAATCTTTCAACATATGACATTCCCACCACCCCTGGAATTAACCCAGTGAACCTACGCTGCACTCCCTCCATAGCAAGAATGCCCTTCCTCAAATTTAGAGACCAAAACTGCACACAATACTCCAGATGGGGTCTCACCAGGGTCTTGTACAACTGCAGAAGAACCTCTTTGCTCCTATACTCAATTCCCCTTGTTATGAAGGCCAACATGGCATTAGCTTTCTTCACTGCCTGCTGTACCTGTATGCTTACTTTCAGTGACTGATGAACAAGGACACCAAGATCTCGTTGTACTTCCCCTTTTCCTAACTTGACACCATTCAGATAGCAATCTGCCTTCCTGTTCTTGCCACCAAAGTGGATAACTCACATTTATCCACATTAAACTGCATCTGCCCACTCACTCAACCTGTCCACTTTGCATTCTCATAACATCCTCCTCACATTTCACACTGTCACCCAGCTTTGAGTCATCTGCAAATTTGCTAATGTTACTTTTCATCCCTTCATCTAATTCACTAATGTATATTGTAAACAGCTGCTGCCCCAGCACCGAGCCTTGCAGTACCCCACTAGTCACTGCCTGCCATTCTGAAAAGGACCTGTTAATCCCTACTCTTTGTTTCTCTGTCTGCCAACCAATTTTCTGTCCATGTCAGTACCCTACCCCCAATACCATGTGCTCTAATTTTGCCCACTAACCTCCTATGTGGGACCTTATCAAAGGCTTTCTGAAAGTCCAGGTACACTACATCCACTGGCTTTCCCATGTCCATTTTCATAGTTACATCCTCAAAAAATTCCAGAAGATTAGTCAAGCATGATTTCCCCTTCGTAACTCCATGCTGACTCGGACCTATCCTGCTACTGCTATCCAAATATGCCACTATTTCATCTTTTATAATTGATTCCAGCATCTTTCCCATCACTGATGTCAGACCAACTGGTCTATAATTACCTGTAACACACATAAAAGTTGCTGGTGAACACAGCAGGCCAGGCAGCATCTCTAGGAAGAGGTACAGTCGACGTTTCGGGCCAAGACCCTTCGTCAGGATCTCGGCCTGAAACATCGACTGTACCTCTTCCTAGAGATGCTGCCCGGCCTGCTGCGTT
The DNA here is from genome assembly GCF_030028105.1 of Mobula birostris. Taxonomy (NCBI): domain Eukaryota; kingdom Metazoa; phylum Chordata; class Chondrichthyes; order Myliobatiformes; family Myliobatidae; genus Mobula; species Mobula birostris. Next base: position 36,307,736 of record NC_092373.1, read on the forward strand.
CACTAGCAACTTTTATATGTGTTGCTTGAAGTTCCAGCATCTGCAGATTTCCTTGTGTTTGCGGCTATAATTATCCGTTTTCTCTCTCCCTCCTTTCTTAAAAAGTGGGATAACATTAGCTACCCTCCAATCCGCAGGAACTGATCCTGAATCTATAGAACATTGGAAAATGATTACCAATGCATCCACAATTTCTAGAGCCACCTCTTTAAGTACCCTGGGATGCAGACCATCAGGCCCTGGGGATTTATCAGCCTTCAGTCCCATCAGTTTACCCAACACCAATTTCTGCCTAGTGCGAATTTCCTTCAGTTCCTCTGTTACCCTAGGTCCTCTGGCCACTATTACATCTGGGAGATTGTTTATGTCTTCCCTAGTGAAGACAGATCCAAAGTACCTGTACAGCACGTCAGCCATTTCCTTGTTCCCCATAATAATTTCACCCGTTTCTGTCTTCAAGGGCTCAACTTTGGTCTTAACTAATTTTTTCCTCTTCACATACCTAAAGAAGCTTTTACTATCCTCCTTTATATTCTTGGCTAGCTTACCTTCGTACCTCATCTTTTCCCCCGATATTGCCTTTTTAGTTATCTTCTGTTGCTCCTTAAAAGTCTCCCAGTCCTCTGGCTTCCTGCTTCTCCTTGCTATGTTATACTTCCTCTCTTTTATTTTTATACTCTCCTTGGCTTCCCTTATCATCCATGGCCACCCTTACTGCCTTTAGAATCTTTCTTCCTCTTTGGAATGAACTGATCCTGCACTTTCTGTATTATCTGGCACCCTCTGGTGCCGGGATTCAGGATGTCACAGACCGATTGCAGGGAATCCTCAAGAGTGAAGGTGAACACCCGGAAGTGGTGGTGCATGTCGGCACAAATGCCGTGGGGAAGAAGAGGAAAGACATTCTACAGCGTGACTTCAGAGAACTTGGAAGGCGGCTGAAAAGCAGGACTTCCAGGGTGGTTATCTCCGGTTTGCTTCTAGTTCCTCTTGCTGGAGTGGGCAAGAACAGGGAGATAATAGATCTGAATGTGTGGCTGAGGAACTGGTGCAGGAAGCAAGGATTTACATTCTTGGACTATTGGGGTATGTTTCGGGGTAAGGATGAATTGTACAAAAGGGACGGGTTGCACCTTAATAAGCGGGGCACCAGCATTCTGGCAGGCAGGTTTGCCTCTGCCACATGGGTGTGTTTAAACTAAGTAGTGGGGGGGAGGGGACGAACTGGAAATATAAGGATGGAGATAAAGGGAAAGTGAGAATAAGAAAAGTTAAGAAAGACAGCAGAATCAACAGAGCAGAAAGCTCAAGAAGGGATCATACAGTATGGCCAAGTGAAATAGGAATTGATATGGGAGGTGAGGGGAGTAATGAATTAAAAGTATTGTATATGAATGCACGGAGTATAAGAAATAAAGTGGAAGAGCTTGAGGCACAGTTGGAAATTGGTAAGTATGATGTTGTGGGAATAACAGAGACATGGCTTCAAGTGGACAGGGCCTGGGAAATGAATATTCAAATATTCCTTCCTATCGAAAGGACAGACTGATGGGCAGAGGGGGTGGGGTGGCTCTGTTGGTGAAGAATGATATTCAGTCCCTTGCGAGGGGGGACATAGGATCAGGAGGCGTAGAGTCGGTATGGATAGAACTGAGAAATTCTGAGAGTAGAAAGACCCTAATGGGAGTTACCTACAGGCCCCCAAACAGTAGTCTGGCTGTAGGGTGTAAATTGAATCAAGAGTTAAAATTGGCATGTTCCAAAGGTAATGCTACAGTTGTTATGGAGGATTTCAACATGCAGGTAGACTGGAGGAATCAGGTTGGTACTGGACCCCAAGAAAGGGAGTTTGTGGAGTCCCTCCGAAATGGATTCTTAGAACAGCTTGTACTGGAGCCTACCAGAGAAAACATAATTCTAGATTTAGTGTTGTGCAATGAACCGGATTTGATCAGGGACCTCGAGGTAAAGGAGCCATTAGGAGGTAGTGACCATAATATGATAAGTTTTAATCTACAATTTGAGAGGGAGAAGGGAAACTCGGAAGTGTCAGTATTACAGTTGAACAAAGGGAACTATGGTGCTATGAGGGAGGAGCTGGCCAAAGTTCAATGGGACAATACCCTAGCAGGGATGACAGTGGAACAGCAATGGCAAGTGTTTCTGGGAATAATGTGGAAGGTGCAGGATCAGTTCATTCCAAAGAGGAAGAAAGATCCTAAGGGGAGTAAGGGGAGGCCGTGGCTGACAAGGGAAATGATGGACAGTATAAAAATAAAAGAGAAAAAGTATAACATAGCAAAGACGAGTGGGAAGCCGGAGGATTGGGAAACTTTTAAAGAGCAACAGAAGGTAACTAAAAAGGCAATATGTAGAGAAAAAATGAGGCACCAAGGTAAACTAGCCAAGAATATAAAGGAGGATAGTAAAAGCTTCTTTAGGTATGTGAAAAGGGAAAAAATAGTTAAGACCAAAATTGGGCCCGTGAAGACAGAAGCGGGTGAATTTATTATGGAGAACAAGGAAATGGCAGACGAGTTGAACAGGTGCTTTGGATTTGTTTTCACTAGGGAAGACACAAACAATATCCCAGATATAATAGTGGCCAAAGGACCTAGGGTAATGGATGAACGGAAGGAAATTTACATTAGGCAGGAAATGGTGTTGGATAGACTGTTGGGTCTGAAGGCTGATAAGTCCCCGGGACCTGATGGTCTGCATCCCAGCATACTTAAGGAGGTGGCTTTAGAAATCGTGGACGCATTGGTAATGTTCTATAGATTCAGGATCAGTTCCTGTGGATTGGAGGGTGGCTAATGTTGTCCCTCTCTTCAAAAAGGGAGGAAGACAGAAAACAGGAAATTACAGACCAGTTAGCCTGACGTCAGTGGTGGGAAAGATGCTGGAGTCATTATAAAAGATGAAATTATGACACATCTGGATAGCAGAAACAGGATCTGTCCGAGTCAGCATGGATTTACGAAGGGGAAATCGTGCATGACTAATCTTCTGGAATTTTTTGAGGATGTAACTATGAAAATGGACAAGGGAGAGCCAGTGGATGTAATGTACCTGGACTTTCAGAAAGCTTTTGATAAAGTCCCACATAGGAGATTAGTGGGCAAAATTAGGGCACATGGTATTGGGGGCAGAGTACTGACATGGATTGAAAATTGGCTGGCTGACAGAAAACAAAGAGTAGCGGTTAATGGGTCCCATTCTGAATGGCAGGCGGTGACCAGTGGGGTACTGCAGGGTTCAGTGCTCGGACTGCAGCTGCTTACAACATATATTAATGATTTAGATGAGGGAATTAAAAGTAACATTAGCAAATTTGCCGATGACACAAAGCTGGGTGGCAGTGTGAAATGTGAGTAGGATGTTATGAGAATGTAGGGTGACTTGGACAGGCTGGGTGAGTGGGCAAGTGCATGGCAGATGCAGTTTAATGTGGATAAATGTGAGGTTATCCACTTTGGTGGTAAGAACGGGAAGGCAGATTATTATCTAAATGGAGTCAAGTTAGGAAAAGGGGAAGTACAACGAGATCTAGGTGTTCTTGTACATCAGTCACTGAAAGCAAGCATGCAAGTACAGCAGGCTGTGAAGAAAGTTAATGGCATGCTGGCCTTCATAACAAGGGGAATTGAGTACAAGAGCAAAGAGGTCCTTCTGTAGCTGTACAGGGCCCTGGTGAGACCACACCCGGGGTACTGTCTGCAGTTTTGGTCTCCAAATTTGAGGAAGGACATTCTTGCTATTGAGGGAGTGCAGCGTAGGTTCACAAGCTTAATTCCCGGGATGGCGGGACTGTCATATGTCGAAAGACTGGAGCGACTGGGCTTGTATACTCTGGAATTTAGAAGGCTGAGCGGGGATCTTATTGAAACATATAAGATTATTAAGGGATTGGACACGCTGGAGGCAGGAAGCATGTTCCCGCTGATGGGTGAGTCTAGAACCAGAGGCCATAGTTTAAGAATAAGGGGTAGGCCATTTAGAACGGAGTTGAGGGAAAACTTTTTCACCTAGAGAGTGGTGGATGTATGGAATGCTCTGCCCCAGAAGGCTGTGGAGGCCAAGTCTCTGGATGCTTTCAAGAAAGAGATAGATGGGGCTCTTAAAGATAGCGGAATCAAAGGTTATGGGGATAAGGCAGGAACTGGATACTGATTGCGAATGATCAGTCATGATCACAGTGAATGGCTGTGCTGGCTAGAAGGGCCGAATGGCCTACTCCTGCACCTATTGTCTATTGTCTATTATTCCCAGAAATACTTGCCATTGTTGTTCCACTGTCATCCCTGCTAGGGTATCTTTCGAGTCAACTTTGGCCAGCTCCTCCCTCATGGGTCCATAGTCCCTTTTGTTCAACTGTAATACTGACACTTTCGATTTTCCCTTCTCCCTCTCAAATTGTAGAGTAAAACTTATCATATTATGGTCACTACCTCCTAATGGCTCCTTTACCTCGAGTTCCCTCACCAAATCTGGCTCATTACACAACACTAAATCCAGAATTGCCTTCTCCCTGATAGGCTCTAATACAAGCTGCTCTAAGAATCCATCTCTGAGGCTCTCCACAAACTCCCTTTCTTGGGGTCCAGTACCAACCTGATTTTCCCAGTCTACCTGCATGTTGAAATTCCCCATAACAACCATAGTAATACCTTTGCGCCATGCCAATTTTAACTCTTGATTTAACTTGCATCTTATATCCAGGCTACTGTTTGGGGGCCTGTAGATCAATCCCATTAGGGTGTTTTTGCCCTTACAGTTTCTCAGTTCTATCCATACTGACTCTACATCTCTTGATTCTATGACCCCCCTTGCAAGTGACTGAATTTCATTCCTCACCAACAGAGCCACCCCACCCCCTCTGCCAACCTGTCTGTCCTTTCAATAGGACGTATATCCCTGAATATTCATTTCCCAGCCCTGGTTCTCTTGCAGCCATGTCTCTGTTATTCCCACAACATCATACTTGCCAATTTCCAACTGAGCCTCAAGCTCATCCACTTTACTTCTTATACTCCATGCATTCATATATAATATTTTTAATCCATCTGAAGTAATAATTTTACTCCCCTCATCTTTCACATCGATTCCTATTGCACTTGGCCATACTCTCCAATCCCTTCCTGAGTTTTCTGCCCCGTTAATTCTGTTGTCTTTCTTTACTTTTCTTATTCTCTTATTCCCTTTAACTCCATTCTAATATTTCCAGTTCATCCCCTCCCCTCCACTACTTAGTTTAAACACACCCGTGTAGCAGTGGCAAACCTGCCTGCCAGAATGCTGGTCCCCCGTCTGTTAAGATGCAACCAGTGCCTTTTGTACAATTCATCCTTACCCCAAAACAGATCCCAGTGGTCCAAGAGTCTAAATCCCTGCCTCCTGCACCAGCTCCTCAGCCACACATTCAGATCTCCTATCTCCCTGTTCCTGCCCTCACCAGCACAAGGAATTGGAAGCAAACCGGAGATAACCACCCTGGAGGTCCTGCTTTTCAGCCTTCTTCCGAGTTCTCTGAAGTTACGCTGCAGAATTTCTTTCCTCTTCTTCCCGACGTCATTTGTGCCGACATGCACCACCACTTCCGGCTGTTCACCTTCACCCTTGAGGATGCCCTGCAATCGGTCTGTGACATCCTGGATCCTGGCACCAGGGAGGCAAAACACCATCCTTAAATCCCACCTGTTGCCTCAGAAACCCCTTTCTGTACCTCTCACTATGGAGTCCCCTACTACCACGGCTCTGCCTGACTTCTGTCTCCTCTGCTTTGTTTCAGTGCCAATTTTTGACTCACAGACCTGTCCGCCTCTCAGACTGGCAATGTCTTCTGTCCCGACAGCTTCCAAGAGGGTGAAACTGTTTTCAAGAGGTGCATTCCCTGGGGTCCCCTGTACCCCAAGCATCCATCCCTTCCTCATTGTTGCCTCCCCCCTTCTCTCTTCCAGTATCTTCGGTGTAATGATCTCGCTGTAGGTCCTGTCCAGAGGATTCTCGGTTTCCCGGATGAACCTGAGGTCGTCCAGTTGCTTCTCCAATGCCTCAACACGGTCCTTCAGGAGCTGAACCTGGACACACTTTCCACATTTGTAGTAGCCAGAGGCACCATCAACGTCCCTGACCTCCCACATCATGCAAGCATCACATTGAATCAATTGACCTGTCATTTCTTCACCACTTCTCACCATCTCCAATTGTGGCGTAGTCTCCTCATTCAGCCACCTCGCCGAAGACTCTTGAGGCAAAGACTCGCACTTTTCTCACAAGGCACTTCCCTCGACAAGGCTGCTCCCCTAGAGCAAACCTTGATTACATTGGCTGATATTCTGACTAATTCATTTCACTTGTCGCACCTCGGCCGACCTCGAACGTTTGTGTTGCTGGACGGTCCCAACCGGTTTTAAATCAACAGCTCTTTGTCAGCCAATCCCCTCACTCACTCCTTCACTTGTTGCACCTCGGCTAACCTTGATCATTTGTCTTTACAAGACATGTGACGGCAGCTCCTTTCAGTACTCTTCAGAAACTGCCCGGCGTCAATGGTTGCATAACCAGGACTTGTGCACCAGCTGCTCATACCACCATCCACCACCTGCTCCCATGGCTTCAATGACCCTGATCTAGGGACCAAGCAGGTGCTACACCTTGCCTAAGGATGACCCACAGGCTAGTGGAAGAAAGAAACGCCTTTGGTAGAGACATATCTTCAGCCAACCACTTCCTATAAACTGTTTAAATAGTCAAACACAACTAATATGTGTTAATTTAGATTTCATAATAGATTGGGATGTTTGTCTTAGATACAAAGCTTGAGATGAAGATAAAATCACCAGGTCATGAAATGTAAATAAGGTGGTTCTAGAATATATTGACAATTATTCTCTAAAGCAAACTATGATCAATATACAGTGGAGAAAGCTGGAAGGGAATGCATTATTCTTGAAATTTATTTTTCAATTTGATTTCAAAATCATTAATTGCATTTCATAAATTACATACAATCATATGAAGTTGGAGTATGATGGGACAATATGGCCCCTCAGCCTGGTTTTGCTGTTTATTGGTTTATTATTTATGGTCAACTTTAGAATCAGAATCAGGTTTGTTATCACTCTCACTGATAGACTGCAGAACATGAAATATGTTGTGAAGCTTGGATTTACTGTAGGTCTCTTTCTTGCTGGTTTTCACTAACTTTTGACTTCTCTATGTGAATCTTGTGAAAATTCATTGAAGCAGTCTGCACAGTTTTCTAAAATAGAGAATTCCAAAGTTTCACAATTCTGTAAGCTGCTTCTTCTATGCATTTAATGCAAAGTTGAGACTCACCACTGCAATTTTTTTTGTCTCCTTGATTTAACAGATAACCAGGCCAGCACAAACATTCATAACTACCAAGAGTGTTTTTGCATACTTGTCCACATTTGTTTGATGAGTCACATTCATTGATATCTGCAAAAACAGATGGAAAAAGGAATACTAGCTGAGATCAGCTGAACAATATGGAACAAATTGGCAGCCTTAAATCAAAATCAGAGGCTGTTAAATAATTCACAAAGCAGATGTCACAAATACATTGTTATTCAAACTTGTCAAGTAAAAGAATTTATCATCTTTAAATGTAAGATTAATTTGAATAACGTCACACCTCTGCAGACTGTATTTGATTCACCCATTTCAAATCCTCGATTACACTGGCATGCAGGCTCATTGAAGTATTCAAAGAAACATTCTGCATTTGTGCAGGCTAGGACACAAGTGTCGATAGCTGTATGACAGAAAGAGATAAACTGATTAAAGAAATTCACAGCTGTGGGGCAAACAAGAGCAAGGCATTTCATTCAATCATATTGAAACACGTTCACAGTTATATGCAGTCTACAAAGCAGGAATAAAATACACAAAATATATTACATTTAAATTGTTATGTAAAAAGGCAAAATAAAGATTAGAATATAAGCCTGCGATTAGACAGACATTTAATAGAATCAAAAGCTAATTAAAATCTGAGATAATATTTATTTCTTAAGGGATTCAGAGATCATGTTTGAATAATTAAATTATCTGGATCAGAGATTCTATTTACCAATTGTATTTATCATTTATATAGCTATTGAAACAACTCAAATTAGTCTATATTTGAATTTTTAGACAATAAGATCAGAATTAGGCCATTCAGCCCATCAAGTCTATTATTATCCCTCTCAACCTCATTCTCTTGCCTTTTCCTTGTAACCATTGATATCCTAACTAATCAAGAACTTACCAGCCTCCATATTAAATATAGTCAATGACTTGGCCTCCACAGCCATCTGCGGCGATGAATTCCACAGATTAACTGCCCTCTGGCAAAAGAAGTTCCTCCTCAACTCTGTTCTAAATGAACGTCCATCTATTCTGACACTGTTCCCCCGGTCCTAGACTCCCCTATGATAGGAAACATCCTCTCCACCCCTAGGTCTTTCAATATTCAATAAACCCCAATGAGATCCCACTTCATTCTTCTAAACTGCAGTGAGTACAGGCCCAGAGCCCTCAAACACTACTCATACATCAACACTTTCATTCCCAGAATCATTCTGATGAACCTCCTCTGAACCCTCCCCAATGCCTGTATATCTTTTGTTTAATAAGGGGCTCAAAACTGCTCACAATACTGCATGTGCAATTTCAGCAATGCCTTATAAAGTCTCAGCATCATACCCTTGTTTTTATATTCTTGTGCTCTCAAAATGAATGCTAATACCGCATTCGCCTTCCTTACCATCAACTCAACCCGCAAGTTAGCCTTTAGGAATTCCTGCAAAAGGACTCACAAGTCCATTTCCACCTCTGATTTTTGAATTTTCTTCCCGTTTATAAAATAGTCTATGCCTTTATTATATCCACCAAAGTACATGACCATACACTTCCTGATACTATATTCCATCTGCCACTTTTTCTTCTCCCCGTTCTCTGAATCTGTCTAAGTACTTCTGCAGACTCCCTGCTTCCTCAATGTTACCCGCATTGCCACAAATTTGGCCACAAAGCCATCAATTTTGTCATCCACATCATGGACATACATGAAAAGAAGCACTCCCAACACCGACCACTGCAGAACACCATTAGTCACTGGAAGACAATCAGAAAAGGCTCTCTTTATTCTCACTCTTTGTGTCATGCCAATTAACCAATCTTCCATCCAATCGTTCCTATAATACCATAGGCTCTTATCCTGTTAGGCAGCCTCTTGTGTGGCACCTTGTCAAAGACCTGAAAATCCAAGTGAACAACATCCACTGACACTCCTTTATCTATTCTGCTTTTCATTTCCTCAAACAATTCCAATAGATTTGTCAAGGAAGATTGAACATTACGGAAACCATACTGACTTTGGCTTATTTTATCATTGGCCTCCAAGTACCCCAAAATCTCATCTTTAGTAATAGACTTCAAAATATTTCCAACCACTGAAGTCAGGCTAACTGGCCTAACATTTCCTTTTTTCTGCCTCCCTTAATTCTTAAAGAGTGGAGTAACATGTGTAATTTTCTAGTCCTTCAGATCCACCCCAGAATCTAGTTATTGTTCAAAGATCATTACTAATTCCTCTAAAATCCATGGGTTAAAGAACTTTGTGATTTATTCAGCAATGGCAAACATGAACACCCTTTCAGAGTACAGTTCAAAGTGTAGTCATCTGTAGTTGAAAGAGCCCTCAGTATTGACACAACAGGAATTGTTTCTTCAAGAACACATTTTAGTATAAGGATATTCATCCACATCCAAAGGGATGGTCCAGAAATAATGTATTGCTATTTATTCCAGGAAGGTAATGGAAGATGCATGTTTAAAATTTGCACTATACATTCAGTGGACATTTTATTGGGTACATCTGTACACCTGCTCGTTAAAGCAAATATGTAATCTGCCAATCATGTAGCAGCAACTCAATACATAGAAGCATGCAGACATGGTCAAGCGGTTCACTTGTTGTTCAGATCAAACATCAGAATGAGGACGTAGTGTGACTTAAGTGACTTTGGAATGATTATTGGTGCCAGACTGGGTAGTTTGAGTATCTCAGAAACTACCGAACTCCTGGGATTGTCACGCACAACAGTCTCTGGAGTTTACAAAGTATGGTGTGAAAAGTCAAAAACATCCAGTTAGCAGCAGTTCAGTATATGAAAATGCCTTGTAATGCAAGAGGTCAGAGGAGAATGGCAGGAATGGTTCGAGCTAGCAGGAAGGTGACAGTAATTCAAATAACCACATGTTACAACAGTGGTGTGCAGAAGAGCATCTCTGAATGCACAGCACGTCAGACATTGAAAAGGAAGGGCTATAGGAGCAGATCCATACCATCATGCAGTTTCCTAACTAAAGAAGCTTCCATGACGTAACACGTGGCAAAGCCAATAGACACTTTCAGGGGTGTTAATAATCTTTCTTAAAATTCTCCTGATTGCACTGTTCTACATCTAAAGAATTGTTCAATAATTCATAGTATGAAATTACAAAGTTATCTAGGGTTTGGTCACTTTGGGGTAAATTGGCAGAAGCAATAATCATCCTTCTTCTATTGCATCTCACATCCTGGAAAGACTAAACAGGAGGTAGAGGTTCATTTTTCTGTGTCATTTTGTGCTTGTGGCACAGATTGTTCACGAAGCAGTGAGGCTGAAGTACTTGGTACTGATACTAAAATGTAAAACAACATCACTGAATGTAAAAGGCAAAACATGTTTTTAGATCCAATAACCCCATTGTGCTACAACAAAGCAGTAAGATTGTTGCAATGAAATTTACTCTGAACTTTGAAATTTATTTTGAACTTTGAATCAAAATTAGGAGAACTAAAACTATTGATTAAACAGGAAGCTGTGTGGGTAGCATTTTGAGCTCTGAATATGTTGAGTTAAATTACTGTCAGATATCACCTTGGCATTAGATTATTTTACTTGGTTAAGCATTCAAAAGTTACAATGTTTTTCTACAGAGTATAATGGAATGGCCTTCAAGTAATCATCTAGAAATTGTGCAAGCATATTTGCATTTCAAATTTGAACTCTACATAAATAACTAGCTCCACTAACCATTTCCAAGCATGTAACTTTTCTCTACTCAAACATTTACACTATTTAATATTCAATGAAAATATGAATTTGGATGGTTTTATTTTATTGTAAATTTTGAATATTGTAGAACTGGAGAAAAGTTCAAGAAGTTAGTTTGATGAGATAAATTCTTACTATTTGTAGAAATGCCCTTTGGAGGACATGGTTGCAATGAATGGTACCAGTCGCTGTTGATGCTGACACAGAAGGGTTCAAGTTTGTTCATTGCTCTGGGGACATGCTTGCTGTGGTTTCAGAAGTTACAGAAGCTGGAACCTATGTGGTAACAGGTGCCATAGGACCGCTGCTACTTCACATCTAAAGATGCCTCCATGATATGACAAATGAGCAGAATTACATTATTTTCTAAAATTCTCCTGAATGCACTATTCTACATGAATGGAAGCTGTCAATAATTCACAGTATAGAACTGCAAAATGATCTGGCATTTGGCTACTTTTAAGAAGTGATCAGGCATCAGGTATTGCTTGTCACTTGTATTGATAATTATTTATCTTTGGAAAGACAAGACAATGATGTTGCATTATGTTTGCCTCTTGTTTTCCAGCTTGCAGCCAAAGATGTCATGAAAGAAGGGGTCAAGATCTAAGATTAAATATGCCAAAACAACTTCTATGTGATGAAAGGCAAGATAACATTTCTAGATCTAATAATCCTCTTTAGTCAGCCATAAAGAAGATAAATTGCTTTAGCAGCAGTCATACAGAGGAGAACTAAATGTCACAAATGATTAAACAATAGGTTTAGCAACAGCATTTCAAGTTTTGACTAATGTGATATTGATGAACAAGTAAATTTTGGCATGGAATTATTTCTCTAGGTTATGCACTTGCTATTTTACAGTCTATAATATAGACTGTAGAAGCTTCCTATTTTCAAATGGTACTGAACATATTTCAACCCAGATATGTAAACAGATTTTCAATTCTACATGCATTTGGCACATGACTTGCGGGGCCATTTCTCTTGATTATGCACTCATATGACACCCTGCCATTCTACAGTCTATAATGTAGCAGTCTTTGAGAGATTGTATTAATGTTGATCCTGCATATTTCAATCAGCATTTGCAATTTCACTTTGAATTCTGGGTGCATTAGATTGGTGACTTCACAGGAGAATTCTGAGCATTAAATTGCTTTCCGAATTTGATCTTTTAGGTACCTAATTTCAAATGCCATAATGAATTTGATTGGTTTTATTTTATTGCAGATTTTGAACATTGTGAGTTGCAGAAGCTTACAGAAAGCCAGGTGAGCAAGACACATTTATATTATTTGTTCATTTCTTGCTTGTTTTTGGACTACAATGTTGCAATTAATGATATCTGCCATTGTCAATATCGACTCAGATGGAGAAGAGGTCAAAGTTTTACTTTGCTCTGTGAATGTGATAGTCAGAAGTATGCAGAGAAAAATCCGTTAACCACATGGCAGCTTTTGAACTAATTTTATAATATGTCCTAAGAAGTCTAAGATAACCTTATTTATTTGATTTAATTAACTATTATCATCAGGTAATCACCAGTGTGGTAACAGGTGCAATTGAACTACTGATATATCAGCTTCCATGTCACAGCAAGTGATAAAGGCAATGGACATCCCTTCAGAGAAGTTAATCAACTTCTGAAAACTTCTCATAACTGCACAGTGCTATATTAATAGAAAGGTTCGATATGTGATGGTACTAAACAGTAAAGTGATCTGGGATATGGCTAAATTAGAAAAAATTGGGAGGGTCAGTGATCAGGCATCACCTAATGCTTAGGATGTGTTGCCAATTAATATATCTTTGGAAAGACTATGCAGGCTTCCACTATCTAGAAGATGTTGAGTGAAAGAAATGACAGCTGAGGTGCTGGGATCTGAGATTACAGAGGCACAGTTCAAGCGTGGAATACTTTTCTTTTGGTTAAGCACTCAAATGTTACCATGATATTACACAGTACATAACTGAATACACTTCAAGTGACTGTTTTGAAATTGTGAATACATATTTGAACATACATTTACAAATTTGACTTGAATCATTGCATGCTTTAGATTGCTGACATGACTTGCCATCACACAGCATTAAATTATGTTTAATTTTTTTTGAGTTTGATTTTAGCACTTTTAAATGTAAATTGGTAAAAAAAAAGTTGGCTGGATTTTCAGTTTTGAATATTTTGATAGCTGTTGTTTTGGTGAAAACTAATGGCAGACTGTTTGATATGTCAATTGCTTTTATTTTAGAAATTTTTTCTTGCTATTTTGGGAGGAATGTTGCAATGGATGATGTGTCACAGTTGATGTAGACACAGTTGTAGAAGGTCTCAAGGTTGTACTTTGCCCTGTGGATGTGCTTTCTAATGTAGTTTCAGAAGTGGTTAAAGCTGGGAAAATGAGAAAAATATCAGTTACACAAATAGCAGAAAACATAGTTCTAATCAAATAAATTGTATAAGATGTCGTCAGAAGCCTGACATTGTTAATTTCCTTCATATCCTTCCAGGAAACTATGGTTACCATAAGCCCTGTTTATATAATGCCATCAAGGTACTGCTATGTCCCAACTATTGATTCTTCTGTGATACAGGAATTGATCAGGGCAATGGGCATAATTTCATAGTTAAATAATTTCAGAGGATTTTATTAATGTATTTCTTAAGCTTCCTTGTATGTCCCAAATGAATATTTGATCATTGGTGTTCAACTGTAAATTGAATTTGCCTTGGGCTCAGTTGGAGAAAATGAACAGGCAAAATAATCAGATATAGCCCATTTTTTGTCTCTTCTCTTCATATATCATCGGAAAGTCTCAGAATCGGATATCCTTGCTGTGTTATCTTTCCTGTCAGCTGGCAGCTGCGTGTTGCAAACAAATCTGCAACTTGAATACTGTAATCTCAGATAAGAGATGAAAACATAATATCTATGTCTGTGAAAGGCAAGGCAGGTTCTGCATTCACTCTTTAAGAAAGGAGAAAAGCAGCAGGAAGGAAATTATAGACCAGTTAGCATGACCTCAGTGGTTGGGAAGAGATGGGAGTCAATTGTTAAGGATGAGGTTATGGACGACTTGGTGACACAGGACAAGATAGGATAAAGTCAGCATGGTTTCTTTAAGGGAAAATCCTGCCTGACAAACCTGTTGAAATTCTTTGAAGAGATTTCAAGTAGGATAGATAAAGGAGATGTAGTGGATGTTGTATATTTGGACTTTCAGAAGGTCTTTGACAAGGTGCCACACATGAGTTTGCTTACCAAGCTAAGAACCAATGGTATTACAAGAATGTTACTGGCATGGTTAGAGAATTTGCTGATTGGTAGGACAAAGCGAGTGGGAATAAAAGAATCCTGTTCTGGTTGGTTGCCAGTGACTAGTGGTGTTCCACAATGGTGGGTGTTGGGACCACTTCTTTTTATGTTGTATATTAATGATTTAGATAATGGAATAGATGGATTTGTTACCAAGTTTGCAGATAATGCAAAGATTGGTGGAGGGGCAGGTAATGTTGATGAAGCAGGTGGAATGCAGAAAGACTTGGACAGATTAGGAGAATGAGCAAGAAAGTGGCAAATAAAGTACAATGTTGAAAAATACATGGTCATGTACTTTAGTTGTAGAAATAAATGTGCAAATTGTTTTTAGAATGAGGAGAAAATCCAAAAATCTAAGATGTGAAGGAACTTGAGAGTCCTTGTGCAGAACACCCTAAAGGTTAACTTATAGGTAGAGTCAGTGGTGAGGAGGGCAAATGCAATGTCAGCATTAATTTTGAGAGGTCTAGGATGCAAGAGCAAGGATGTGATGCTGAGGCTTTATAAGGCACTGCTGAGCCTCACCTTGAGTATTGTGAACAGTTTTATCCTCCTTATATAAAAGGAGAAGTGCTGGCATTGGAGAAAGTTCAGAGGAGGTTCAGAAGGATGATTCTGGGAATGAAAGGCTTATCCTACCAAAAACATTTGATGGCTCTGGTCCTGTACTTGCTGGAATTTAGAATGATGAAGGGGAATCTCATTGAAACCCTTTGAAAGTTGAAATGCCTAGACAGACAGGATGTGGAAAGAATATTTCCCATGCTGGGGAGTGTAGGACAAGCACAGTCTCAGGATGGGGGGGGGGCGCCCATTTAAAACAAAGATGCAGAGAAATTTCTTTAGCTGGATGGTATTTAATTTGGTAATTTGTTACCACAGGCAGCCCTGGAAGCCAGGTTGTTGGGTGTATTTAAGGCAGATATTGGTAGGTTCTTGACTGGCCGTGGCATCAAAGGTTAAGGGGAGAAACCAGGAAAGGGGGCTGAGGAGGGGAAAAGAAGATCAGCCATGATTAAATGGTGAAGCAGACTCAATAGGTCAATGGTTTAATTCTGTTCCTATGCCTTATAGTTTTGTTTGCCATGAACTTTAGGCAAAATCTTTCTCTTCTCTAGTCCTGCAAAAGTGACCATTTAGTGGACTTCAACAAACTAATTAGAAATTGTCAGAATATATTCCAATCCATATTGGCTATCTGAGTTGACTCTGTATGCATCAGATTCCTGATATAACTAGCTATTTCACAGAAAGAAATGGTGTTGCATTAATTGTTTTGATTTAATTCTAGCACTGTTAAATATCCATTGACATGAATAATTAGTCTGGATTTTAATCAGTGAGTATATTGATAGCTGCTGTGTTGGTCAAAACTAGAGGAAGACGGTTTGACATGCTAATTGTTTTTATATCAGGGGATAAACTAAAACAGATAAATCAGACGTTACCTTACTTATGATGATAACTTACTTATGTTGCTAACCATCAGTAGGAAAACAATTCATATATTTCCACCCTTTCACTGCCAGTTGCTAAACCCTTCCGACCTAGCACAGAATCCTTGCCATGAGCACTATTATCTGCTTCAAACTTAAGCATACACGAGTCAACAGACATCCTTATAATTAGAATGATTAAAACTTGAATTGTTTAGAATGGTTTAAAGCTAGCCAATCAAAAATTAATTCAAATCAGGGTCATTAAAAAAAAACCTTATAGGTAAAATTGAGAAAGAATGCAGCGCCTAGATTTGCAATTTGTTTTTGATATTTTCCTGGATTCAGGCGTGTAACGAATAACATCAATTTAGGTGGCAACAGGTTTATTGATTTCCCAACCCATTTGGAACCCCCAGATCTAAACTGTTGCTTGTCAGTCAATTACGGAATAAGGAGCACAGATCCAGTTTATGGTCTGGTGCCATTTAAAGGGCCACTCAGCTTGTAATGGGACACCTTATGATACAAGGGGCTACGCATTTTTGTGGCGCATGTGGGAGATAGGGATGCAGGAAGCCTTGCAACAGACATTTGTATAAGCTCCCGAGAATTTCCTGTCTGTATGAAAGGGTGCTTCAACATAGAAAGTGTATTTCTATTGCCATGACAGTCACCCTAACAATCCCTCACAATGAATCCATCTTACAAATGTTCAATTAAGTTTATTATCTTCTTCATATTATAATAAAGTGAGGCAACGGTTGGCAGAAATTGAGCAGGGATCAATTGAGGAGCAAAACAAAACACCTCAAGGGAAATTAAGTAGGTAAGTGCAGGCTTTGCCAACATTGCTGACAATTTTAAGTTTTAACATGTAAAGCAAAATTATATTTACTTCATATTGTACTTGCAAATTATTCACACAACAAATTACTTTTCTGATGAAATTACTGTTATCCAACTTCTGCTTAGAGTTGAAACAAATTGTAGAAAATGAAAAAGCTATCAAATTATTCAGAGTCTAAAAGACAAATGTGAACTGTTTTAAAAAACCTAATTCTTCTCCAGGGACTATTCAATATTTCATTATATTACTCACCTGTGCAAGTGGGTCCTTCATATCCGCTCAGACATGTGCAGTTGAAAGAGCCCTCGGTATTGACACAATAAGAATTGTTTTTCATGGAACAGGGGTTACTATCAAGACACTCATCAATGTCTGAAAAAAACAATCCGGAACCAAGATATTGCATTAGGGAAGAGGCTTTTTAACAACTGTCCACCTTATTACAAATGTATCTGTTACTCTTTATTATCAAAGAACCTGTGTGTCAACACACACAACCCTGAGATTAATTTTCTTGCAGGCATTAACAGTGAATCCAAGAAACACAATATAACCAATGATAGACCACATCCAACAGGACGGACAAGCAAGCAACGTGCAAAAGCCAATAAGGTCTGTGCAAGTACAAATGAAAAAAAAATATTTAAGGAATAAATATTGAGAACAGGAGATGAAGAGTCTATCAAAGTGAGTTCATAGGTTGTGGGAGCACTTCAATGATGGGGCAAGTGAAGTTATCCCCCTTGATTCAAGAACCAGATAGTTGAGGGGTAATAACTGTTCTTGAACCTGGTGGTGAGGGTTGTGAGACTTCTGTACCTTCTTCTTGATGGCAGTAGCGAGAAGGGAGCATGGCCTGGATACTGACAGTCCTTGATGATGGTGCTGCTTTCCTGTGAGAGTGCTCTGTGTAGATGTGGTCAATGGTGGGGAGGGCTTTGACCACAACTTTCCAAACCAGCTGAAACTATCAATATCATTGTCTCTCCCTTTTGGTTATAATTTTTTTAAAAATCTGGCAGAGAGTGACTAATAAGTATTTACTCAGCAAAGACAGCTTTTCAATGCGAATTTTCTATTACTCACTGCTACAAACCTGTGCAATTGTGTCCTGTATATCCAGTCAGGCATGTGCAGTTGTAATAGCCCTTCGTATTGACACAGTAGGAATTGTTTTTCCAAGAACAAATGTTACTATCAAGACATTCATTCACATCTGAAAGAATAAACACAAACAATACATTGCTATTTATTCCAAAATAACGATAGAACATCTATGTTTACAATTGTCGCTAAATTTACTGTGGTATCCAGTTGTCTCAGCTCAAGATTAAATATGCAAGTGTGTACATTTCAAAGATTTGCATGTGATAAATGGGTACGCTTCCTGCAATATTGTGCAGCGAATTAAATCCAAAGAGTGTGTAATCTAGTCCTGCACCTTGCATGTTGAATTCTTAATTATACCACCTACAACTGAGCTTCGCATCATCAGGAGAACATCAGAGACTGAGAATCAGTCAGTGATTACAAACGATGAAGCTGAAAACAAAGAACCAAGTACTGCCAAAACCAGTTTAGGATTTCATTGGGAGTTATTTGCATCATTCTTGTTGGTTTTGTCATTGCCAAAACAGCATAGACTGGGCAGAAATAGTGTGAATATGTTCTTGGTATATATCTGTCTTATTAACTTACCAAAGAGCAACACAAACTAAAACAGATAAATCAGATGTTACCTTACTTATGATGATAACTTACTTATGTTGCTAACCATCATCAGGAAAACAATTCATATATTTCCACCCTTTCACTGCCAGTTGCTAAACCCTTCTGAGTTAGCACAGAATCCTTGCCATTAGCACTATTATCTGCTTCAAACTTAAGCACACACGAATCAACAGACATCCTTATAATTAGAATGATTAAAACTTGAATTGTTTAGAATGGTTTAAAGCTAGCCAATCAAAAATTAATTCAAATCAGGGTCATTAAAAAAAACCTTATAGATAAAATTGAAAAAGAATGCACAGCCTTGATTTGCAATTTGTTTTTGATATTTTCCTGGATTCAGGCATGTAACAAATAACATCAATTTAGGTTGGCAACAGGTGTATTGATTTCCCAACCCATTTGGAACCCCCAGATCTAAACTGTTGCTTGTCAGTTAATTACGGAATAAGGAGCACAGCTCCATTTTATGGTCTGGTGCCATTTAAAGGGCCACTCAGCTTGTAATGGGACACCTTATGATACAAGGGGCTACGCATTTTTGTGGTGCATGTAGGAGATAGGGATGCAGGAAGCCTTGCAACAGACATTTGTATAAGCTCCCGAGAATTTCCTGTCTGTATGAAAGGGTGCTTCAACATAGAAAGTGTATTTCTATTGCCATGACAGTCACCCTAACAATCCCTCACAATGAATCCATCCTACAAATGTTCAATTAAGTTTATTATCTTCTTCATATTATAATAAAGTGAGGCAACGGTTGGCAGAAATTGAGCAGGGATCAATTGAGGAGCAAAACAAAACACCTCAAGGGAAATTAAGTAGGTAAGTGCAGGCTTTGCCAACATTGCTGACAATTTTAAGTTTTAACATGTAAAGCAAAATTATATTTACTTCATATTGTACTTGCAAATTATTCACACAACAAATTACTTTTCTGATGAAATTACTGTTATCCAACTTCTGCTTAGAGTTGAAACAAATTGTAGAAAATGAAAAAGCTATCAAATTATTCAGAGTCTAAAAGACAAATGTAAACTGTTTTAAAAAACCTAATTCTTCTCCAGGGACTATTCAATATTTCATTATATTACTCACCTGTGCAAGTGGGTCCTTCATATCCGCTCAGACATGTGCAGTTGAAAGAGCCCTCGGTATTGACACAATAAGAATTGTTTTTCATGGAACAGGGGTTACTATCAAGACACTCATCAATGTCTGAAAAAAACAATCCGGAACCAAGATATTGCATTAGGGAAGAGGCTTTTTAACAACTGTCCACCTTATTACAAATGTATCTGTTATTCTTTATTATCAAAGAACCTGTGTGTCAACACACACAACCCTGAGATTAATTTTCTTGCAGGCATTAACAGTGAATCCAAGAAACACAATATAACCAATGATAGACCACATCCAACAGGACGGACAAGCAAGCAACGTGCAAAAACCAATAAGGTCTGTGCAAGTACAAACGAAAAAAAAATATTTAAGGAATAAATATTGAGAACAGGAGATGAAGAGTCTATCAAAGTGAGTTCATAGGTTGTGGGAGCACTTCAATGATGGGGCAAGTGAAGTTATCCCCCTTGATTCAAGAACCAGATAGTTGAGGGGTAATAACTGTTCTTGAACCTGGTGGTGAGGGTTGTGAGACTTCTGTACCTTCTTCTTGATGGCAGTAGCGAGAAGGGAGCATGGCCTGGATACTGACAGTCCTTGATGATGGTGCTGCTTTCCTGTGAGAGTGCTCTGTGTAGATGTGGTCAATGGTGGGGAGGGCTTTGACCACAACTTTCCAAACCAGCTGCAACTATCAATATCATTGTCTCTCCCTTTTGGTTATAATTTTTTTAAAAATCTGGCAGAGAGTGACTAATAAGTATTTACTCAGCAAAGACAGCTTTTCAATGCGAATTTTCTATTACTCACTGCTACAAACCTGTGCAATTGTGTCCTGTATATCCAGTCAGGCATGTGCAGTTGTAATAGCCCTTCGTATTGACACAGTAGGAATTGTTTTTCCAAGAACAAATGTTACTATCAAGACATTCATTCACATCTGAAAGAATAAACACAAACAATACATTGCTATTTATTCCAAAATAACGATAGAACATCTATGTTTACAATTGTCGCTAAATTTACTGTGGTATCCAGTTGTCTCAGCTCAAGATTAAATATGCAAGTGTGTACATTTCAAAGATTTGCATGTGATAAATGGGTACGCTTCCTGCAATATTGTGCAGCGAATTAAATCCAAAGAGTGTGTAATCTAGTCCTGCACCTTGCATATTGAATTCCTAATTATACCACCTACAACTGAGCTTCGCATCATCAGGAGAACATCAGAGACTGAGAATCAGTCAGTGATTACAAACGATGAAGCTGAAAACAAAGGACCAAGTACTGCCAAAACCAGTTTAGGATTTCATTGGGAGTTATTTGCATCGTTCTTGTTGGTTTTGTCATTGCCAAAACAGCATAGACTGGGCAGAAATAGTGTAAATATGTTCTTGGTATATATCTGTCTTATTAACTTACCAAAGAGCAACACAAACTAAAACAGATAAATCAGATGTTACCTTACTTATGATGATAACTTACTTATGTTGCTAACCATCATCAGGAAAACAATTCATATATTTCCACCCTTTCACTGCCAGTTGCTAAACCCTTCCGAGCTAGCACAGAATCCTTGCCATTAGCACTATTATCTGCTTCAAATTTAAGCACACACGAATCAACAGGCATCCTTATAATTAGAACGATTAAAACTTGAATTGTTTAGAATGATTTAAAGCCAGCCAATCAAAAATTAATTCAAATCATGGTCATTAAAAAAAACCTTATAGATTAAATTGAAAAAGAATGCAGCGCCTAGATTTGCAATTTGTTTTTGATATTTTCCTGGTTTCAGGCGTGTAACAAATAACATCAATTTAGGTTGGCAACAGGTGTATTGATTTCCCAACCCATTTGGAACCCCCAGATCTAAACTGTTGCTTGTCAGTCAATTACGGAATAAGGAGCACAGCTCCATTTTATGGTCTGGTGCCATTTAAAGGGCCACTCAGCTTGTAATGGGACACCTTATGATACAAGGGGCTACTGCATTTTTGTGGCACATGTGGGAGATAGGGATGCAGGATGCCTTGCAACTATATTTGTATATGGTCCCTATAAACTCTTGTCTGTATGAAAGGGTGCTTCAGCATAGAAAGTGTATTTCTATTGCCATGACAGTCACCCTTACAATCCCTCACAATTAATCCATCCTACAAATGTTCAATAAGTTTATTATCTTCTTCATATAATAAAGTGAGGCAACTGCAGAAATTGAGCAGGGATCAACTGAAAAGGAAAACAAAACACCTCGAGAGAAATTAAGTAGGTAAATGGAGGCTTTGCCAACATTGCCAACAATTTTAAGTTTTAACATGTAAAGCAAAATTATATTTACTTTATACTGTATTTGCAAATTTTTCACACAAATTACTTTTCTGATGAAATTACTGTTATCCAACTTCTGCTTAGAGTTGAAACAAATTGTAGAAAATGAAAAAGCTATCAAATTATTCAGAGTCTAAAAGACAAATGTGAACAACTGGTTTAAAAAACCTAATTCTTCTCCAGGGACTATTCAATATTTCATTATATTACTCCCCTGTGCAATTGGGTCCTTCATATCCGCTCAGACATGTGCAGTTGAAAGAGCCCTCGGTATTGACACAATAAGAATTGTTTTTCATGGAACAGGGGTTACTATCAAGACACTCATCAATGTCTGAAAAAAACAATCCGGAACCAAGATATTGCATTAGGGAAGAGGCTTTTTAACAACTGTCCACCTTATTACAAATGTATCTGTTACTCTTTGTTATGAAAGTACTTGTGTGCTGACACATACAGCCCTGAGATTAATTTTCTTGCATTAATTAACTGTAAATCCAAGAAACACAATATAACCAATGATAGACCACATCCAACAGGTTGGACAAGCAAGCAACGTGCAAAAACCAATAAGGTCTGTGCAAGTACAAACGAAAAAAAAATAATTAAGGAATAAATATTGAGAACAGGAGATGAAGAGTCTATCAAAGTGAGTTCATAGGTTGTGGGAGCACTTCAATGATGGGGCAAGTGCAGTTATCCCCCTTGATTTAAGAACCTGATGGTTGAGGGGTAATAACTGTTCTTGAACCTGGTGGTGAGGGTTGTGAGACTTCTGTACCTTCTTCTTGATGGCAGCAGCGAGAAGGGAGCATGGCCTGAATGCTGACAGTCCTTGATGATGGTGCTGCTTTCCTGTGAGAGTGCTCTGTGTAGATGTGGTCAATGGTGGGGAGGGCTTTGACCACAACTTTCCAAACCAGCTACAACTATCAATATCACTGTCTCTCCCTTTTGGTTATAATTTTTTTTAAATCTGGCAGAAAGTGACTAACAAGTATTTACTCAGCAAAGACAGCTTTTCAATGCGAGTTTTTCCTATTACACACTGCTACAAACCTGTGCAATTGTGTCCTGCATATCCAGTCAGGCATGTGCAGTTGTAATAGCCCTTTGTATTGACACAGTAGGAATTGTTTTTCCAAGAACAAATGTTACTATCAAGACATTCATTCACATCTGAAAGAATAAACCACAAACAATACATTGCTATTTATTCCAAAATAACGATACAACATCTATGTTTACAATTGTCACTAAATTTACTGTGGTATCCAGCTGCCTCAGCTCAAGATTAAATATGCAAGTGTGTACATTTTAAAGATTTGCATGTGATAAGTGGGCACACTTCCTGCAATATTGGGCAGTGAATTAAATCTAAAGAGTGTGTATTCTAGTTCTGCACCTTGCATGTTGAATTCTTAATTACACCACCTACAACTGAGCTTCGCATCATCAGCAGAACATCAGAGACTGAGAATCAGTCAGTGATTACAAACAAAAGAGCTGAAAACAGAAGACTAAGTACTGCGAAAACCAGTTTAGGATCTCACTGGGAATTATTTGCATAGTTCTTGATCGTTTTGTCATCACCAAAACAACAAAGACTGGGCAGAAATAGTTTATAAAACAGTGCCCACAATTTTAAGAAATTACATGTAAATTGTATTTACTTGATATTGTAGTTGCAAATTATTCACTCAACAAATTACTTTTCTGATGAAATTACTGTTGTCCAATTTCTATTTACAGAGTTGAAGCTAAATATAGAAAATAACAAATACTATCAAATTATTCAGAGTCTAAAGACAAATGTGAACAACTGTTTTAATAAACCTAATTCTTCTCCAGGGACTATTCAATATTTCAGTATATTACTCACCCGTGCAAGTTGGTCCTTCATATCCACTCAGACATGTGCAGTTGAAAGAGCCATCAGTATTGACACAATAAGAATTGCTTTTCATGGAACAGATGTTACCATCAAGACATTCATCAATATCTGAAAAAAAAACAATTCAGAACCAAGATATTGCATTAGGGAAGACGCATATGTACAACTGTCCTCCTTAGTACAAATGTATCTGTTACTCTTGACCTTGGATGAAATTTGGTGGCAATAACATTTGAAAGATTTACACAAGGGAAATGGGCACAAGTCTTACACTAACTGCCATCAATTAAATTTAATGACACTTATCCTAACATTAAGGCTTCTATTATAAAAATCAATTATAACATCTGTAACATAGCTCAGATCTTTAGGTCATTTGCAAAGTGAGTTGGCCAGTGAATAGACTGAATAATGTTGCAAACATCACTTATGAAGGTTAAGGTCATCACTAATAGCAGCCTATGGATTCAGAGTTCAACATTCAAACTTCAGAGTAAACTTATTATCAAAGTACATATGTGTCACTATATACAACCCTGAGATTAATTCTCTTCTGGGCATTAACAGCAAATCCAAGAAACAGACCAGAACCAATGATAGACCGCATCCAACAGGACGGATAAACAAGCAATGTGCAAAAGAGAACTGTCTATGCAAATACAAAAGATAAAATAATTAAAAATAAATAAGGAATACATATTGAGAACAGGAGATGAAGAGTCCTTCTAAGTGAGTTCATAGGTTGCGGGAACACTACAATGATGGGGCAAGTGAAGTTGAGTGAAGTTATTCCCTTTGGTTCAAGAGCCCAATGGATGAAGGGTAATAACTGTTCCTGAACTGGTGATGTGGGTTGTGAGGCTCCTGTACCTTCTTTCTGATGGCAGCAGCAAGAAGAGAGTTTGGCATGGATGGTGGGGTTTCTTGATGCCAGATGCTGCTTTCTTGCGACAGCGCTCTCTGTAGATGTGGTCGATGGTAGGGAGGGCTTTACTTGTGAGGGAACTGGCCATATCTACAACTTTTAGTAGGATTTTGTTATTTATTTGCATATACTTGTGCAGTTGCAGTTGGGTTTGCCTTCATTACACCAGCAAGGTCTATGCCAATATAGTTTGAATATATTAA
The DNA here is from genome assembly GCF_030028105.1 of Mobula birostris. Lineage (NCBI taxonomy): Eukaryota > Metazoa > Chordata > Chondrichthyes > Myliobatiformes > Myliobatidae > Mobula > Mobula birostris. Next base: position 36,332,665 of record NC_092373.1, read on the forward strand.
TGGCAAACATCTGCTTTATTGAGAGTAATATTCCAAATGCTGGAGCAACTCAGCAGGTCCGGCTGCATCAGTGGAAAGCAATAAACATTTGGCGTTTTGGGTCAAATCCTTTCATCTACTTTATTAACTTTTGTAGAGGTCAAAACAAATAAAAAAACAGATAATTTATGCTTACCAGAGCATGTAAAACCATTTCCAGTATATCCAGCAATGCACTGACAGTGATATGATCCTTCCAAATTTGTACAAAGTCCTTGACTTTTGGAACAGTTATTTGCTGCTGCATTCAGGCATTCATTAATATCTGTAGAACAAATTTTCTGAATTAAACTATATGCATCACCAAGACCTTATTATGTAGAATTTTAACTTACGGCACTGTGTTACAGCAATGCAGTCTAACATTTTTATAAATCAAAGTAAACTGTATTAAAGAATGTTTTTATGTGCAACTACGTAATCACGAAACTGAACTGGAATCTTCAGGCCAAGGTTAAGAGTGCTACTCCCATCTTCAGCTGCACATCTAATGATGCCCATCGCACTGCACTGCCCTGCAAACACGATGCTGATCAATAGGAGAGGGATGTATTGGGGTGTATTGGTTTTTGGATTGTAAGTCAGGTGGGCACGGGGAAGATTAGGAACAGCTTCCAAGGAGCTTTATTTAGAGGAGTTGCATATCTTAAGTAGTCAACTTGGTGAGATCTGTGGGGGGAGGGTTCAGGGCCGAAAACAGACAATAGATATCAGAGATGAGTACGTATAATAATGGTGGAAAATGGCACAACAAAATGCAAATCCTGACAGTCTGCAGATAACAGTCTACAAATCTCCTTGGAGACCCAAGAGACTGCAGATGCTGGAATCTGGAGCAACATACAAAAAGCTGGACTGCCGCAGATCAGGAAGCATGTATAGACAATAGGAAGTAATCAATTGTAGCCCCCTGGAAAGCCTCAGGCTCACTCAACTTGCTTTCGTCTAGGGGAAGCAGCCTTCAGCCCCGCTAAACTGGGTAATCAAGTTTGTGTGGATGCTGTGTGACGTACCCCACCCTGCCAAATAACAGACAATACACCACATGCGACTAAATGATTACACTTTATAGATCTTACTGGAACTATGTAATTAATAGAGATAAAATATACAAGGAAAGTAAAAGGCGCCAAACTTATCAAAGTTCAACCACTTCGTGCACAACAGTTGGAGTTCAGTAACGGGGTCCTTTTTCCACCATTTGATCCCCTCCGACCACCTCGACCCGCCGCCTGGGACCATGGTGGTCAACTAGATGCTCCACATGAGTCTGTCTTCGTCTCCTATCCTCGCCGAAGACCCTGGGCCTCGGACTCCCACTCGGGGTCCATCCCGTCGGCCAGCTTACAGCATTGCATCTCCTCTCTCTGTCCCCCTCACGCCTTCTGCCCCAAAGCCCGCGCCACACAATAGCTTACAGACACACAAGAAAGAATAACATCTATCCCAATTGGTTCGTTTCCTCTCTTATCAATAATGTAACCCAAACAAGCACAAAGAGAGAGAGAACTTCTTACATCGCAGTTAACATAACAAAGAAGCCATTTTGATTAGCCTACGCAGTAACATAAAACAAGAAACCCCTTACACAATCAATGCCTCGAGTGATGATCCTTCATCTGGAACCTTCCAACCTGAAGCATCAACTGTCCATTACAAATCTCCTTCACAGATAGGACAAAGGTACAGTGAGTAGAGCAGGGGCCACACAGCTTCAGTGAACTGGTTTTGAACCTGTGTACTCCAGTTTCCTCAAAAATCCCAAAGGCATTCAAGTTGGGAAGGGGAGGGTAGAATCGAGTGAGAAAGGAATATGGATAGAATAAAATGAGTTACGGTAGTATTGGCATAGAAATGGGCATTTTAATGATCTTAATAGACTTGGTGGGCCAAAGGACTGGTCTCTTTGCTGTATGTTCTCTTTGACATGCAAAACCTTACTCTGCGAGGTCGTGTTACGAGGTGAGCAATTGATGTGAATCATGTAGGAACTCATAAAGTGACTTTGGAGCAGACTTGATGTACGGAATGGCCTATTTCTGCTCCTATATCATATGATCTTATTCAGCTGAGGACTATTTGTTTTTAGATTATCCCTTTATTACTGACTTGATGATAAGCACAATGTAGAATGTACACAGAAAAGTTTCTGCAACACACATAAAAGTTTCTTCTGTTTTCTCCACTGACGTGCAATATTTAATTTCATCATTCTCAAACACCAGGACTGTAATCTACATTGATATGTTCTCAGAGTGAAATGATGTAACTTTAGATATTTAAAACATTATGAATTTCCCAAGTACAATAAATGGCTGAATGAATTTAACAAGTCTTTAAGCCAATGGTTGTTGTAAACTGGGAATCATTTCCATTGGCACAGATCCTTTCACACCGACAAAGCAAACTTGAATCCTAACCTGGTGATCACCAATTTTTTTTTTGTCCACTGCCTGAGCAGAAAGCAGTTGGCAATTCACAAGTACCTTTGCATGTTTCATTTATATTCTGGAATCCACTTCTGCATTCACAAGTAAAAGATCCTTCAGTATTAACACATTCTTGGCCGTTCTCTGGACAAGATGCCATGTCTTGGCATTCATCAATATCTGAAATTATAATAAAATAAAATAATTGAGCAAAGCATTTATTTTTTAAATCCTTAATAATTGGAAATGAACAAAAAGTGTTTCAAAATAGTGTACTATTAACCAATTGTTAATTTTTCTGCCTCAGTTACAATAAAAGAGTGAAAGTAACTGACTAATAACATTCCATTTTATAATGTCTACAACATTGCTTTTTGCTAGCATTGATATGTTTTAAGTGGACAATCAAAAATAGAGATAAAATTAATTCTTGCTGTGGAAGAAAAATATAATCTGCTAATATATGTTAAGCACACAATATTTGAAGGCATATGTCTCAGTGTTGTTAATTGGAGAAAATTGAATTACTAGTTCTAAAGTTTAAAGGATGCTAGAAATTAACAGACTTTTTGATGCCTACCTTCACAAGTACTGTTTACTCTCCTGTATCCTGCAGAGCAAATGCAAATATAGCTTCCAAAGCTGTTTTCACAGCGCTCGCCTGCAGAACAGTTAACTGTTTGGTTTGTACACTCATCAATATCTGTAACAAAGATGATGCTATGAGACGATTCAATTTACTAAAACATTTATGTTTTTATATTCATTTTGATTTCATAACTGATTCATTTTAGTGAGACTCTGGGCTAGATGATTCTGATACTTGTCACATTTTAAAATTTAGGAGAGGTGCTATGCCGCTCTGAACTTACAGCCAGGTCTGAATTTACTTGTGCTTTCATTTATAAAAGAAGGTGATGAACTGAGAGCTTGGATACACACATGGAATTATGATGTAGTGGCTATTACAGAGACTTGGCTGGCACCAGGGCAGGAATGGATTCTCAATGTTCCTGGATTTCAGTGCTTTTAAAGGGATAGAGAGGGCGGAAAAAGGGGAGGAGGGGTAGCATTACTGGTCAGGGATACTATTACAGCTACAGAAAGGGTGGGTAATGTAGCAGGATCCTCTTTTGAGTCAGTATGGGTGGAAGTCAGGATCAGGAAGGGAGCAGTTACTCTGTTGGGGGTATTCTATAGGCTCCCTGGTAGCAGCAGATATTCAGAGGAGCAGATTGGAAGGCAGATTTTGGAAAGGTGCAAAAATAACAGGGTTGTTCTCATGGGTGACTTTAACTTCCTTAATATTGATTGGCGCCTGATTAGTTCCAAGGGCTTAGATGGGGCAGAGTTTGTTAAGTGTGTCCAGGACAGATTCCTGTCACAGTGTGTGGACAAGCCGACTAGGAGGAATGTCATACTAGATATAGTACTAGGCAATGAACCGGGTTAGGTCACAGATCTCTCAGTGGGTGAGCATCTGGGGGACAGTGACCACCGCTCCCTGGCCTTTGGCATTATCATGGAAAAGGATAAAATCAGAGAGGCCAGGAAAATTTTTAATTGGGGAAGGGCAAATTATGAGGCTATAAGGCTAGAACTTGCGGGTGTGAATTGGGATAATGTTTTTTTGCAGGGAAATGTACTATGGACATGTGGTCGATGTTTAGAGATCTCTTGCAGGAGGTTAGGGATGAATTTGTCCCGGTGAGGAAGATAAAGAATGGTAGGGTGAAGGAACTATGGGTGACAAGTGAGGTGGAAAATCTAGTCAGGTGGAAGAAGGCAGCATACATGAGGCTTAGGAAGCAAGGATCAGATGGGTCTATTGAGGAATATAGGGAAGCAAGAAAGGACCTTAAGAAGGGGCTGAGAAGAGCAAGAAGGGGGCATGGGAAGGCCTTGGCGAGTAGGGTAAAGGAAAACCCCAAGACATTCTTCAATTATGTGAAGAAAAAAAGGATGACAGGAGTGAAGGTAGGATAGATTAGAGATAAAGGTGGGAAGATGTGCCTGCAGGCTGTGGAAGTGAGCGAGGTCCTCAATGAATACTTCTCTTCGGTATTCACCAATGAGAGGGAACTTGATGACGATGAGGACAATATGAGTGAGGTTGATGTTTTGGAGCATATTGATATTAAGGGAGAGGAGGTATTGGAGTTGTTAAGATACATTAGGATGGGTAAGTCCCCGGGGCCTGATGGAATATTCCCCAAGCTGCTCCACGAGGCGAGGGAAGAGATTGCTGAGCCTCTGGCTAGGATTTTTATGTCCTCGTGTTCCACGGGAATGGTACCGGAGGATTAGAGTGAGGCGAAAGTTGTCCCCTTGTTCAAAAAAGGTAGTAGGGATAGTCTGGGTAATTATAGACCAGTGAGCCTTATGTCTGTGGTGGGAAAGCTGTTGGAAAAGATTCTTAGAGATAGGATCTATGGGCATTTAGAGAATCATGGTCTGATCAAGGACAGTCAGCATGGCCTCGTGAAGGGCAGATCGTGTCTAACAAGCCTGATAGAGTTCTTTGAGGAGGTGACCAGGCAAAGAGTTGAGGATAATGCAGTGGATGTGATCTATATGGATTTTAGTAAGGCATTTGACATGGTTCCACATGGCAGGCCTATTCAGAAAGTCAGAAGGCATGGGATCCAGGAAGTTTGGCCAGGTGGATTCAGAATTGCCTTGCCTGCAGAAGGCAGAGGATCATGGTGGAGGGAGTACATTCAGTTTGGAGGATTGTGACTAGTGGTGTCCCACAAGGATCTGTTCTGGGACCTCTACTTTTCATGATTTTTATTTTCGACCTGGATGTGGGGGTAGAAAGGTGGGTTGGCAAGTTTGCAGACGACACAAAGGTTGGTGGTGTTAAAGATAGTGTAGAGGATTGTCAAAGATTGCAGAGAGATATTGATAGGATGCAGAAGTGGGCTGAGAAGTGGCAGATGGAGTTCAACCCGGAGAAATGTGAGGTGGTACACTTTGGAAGGACAAACTCCAAGGCAGAGTACAAAGTAAATGGCAGGATACTTGGTAGTGTGGAGCAGCAGAGGGATCTAGGGGTGCATGTCCACAGATCCCTGAAAGTTGCCTCACAGGTGGAAAGGGTAGTTAAGAAAGCTTATGGGGTGTTAGCTTTCATAAGTCGAGTGATAGAGTTTAAGAGTCGTGATGTAATGATGCAGCTCTATAAAACTCTAGTTAGGCCACACTTGGATTACTGTGTCCAGTTCTGGTCACCTCACTATAAGAAGGATGTGGAAGCATTGGAAAGGGTACAGAGGAGATTTACCAGGATGCTGCCTGGATTAGAGAGTATGCATTATGATCAGAGATTAAGGGAGCTAGGGCTTTACTCTTTGGAGAGGAGCAGGATGAGAGGAGACATGATAGAGGTGTACAAGATAATAAGAGGAATAGATAGAGTGGACAGCCAGCGCCTCTTCCCCAGGGCACCACTGCTCAATACAAGAGGACATGGCTTTCAGGTAAGGGGTGGGAAGTTCAAGGGGGATATTAGAGGAAGGTTTTTTACTCAGAGAGTGGTTGGTGCGTGGAATGCACTGCCTGAGTCAGTGGTGGAGGCAAATACACTAGTGAAGTTTAAGAGACTACTAGACAGGTATATGGAGGAACTTAAGGTGGGGGCTTATATGGGAGGCAGGGTTTGAGGGTCGGCACAACATTATGGGCCAAAGGGCCTGTACTGTGCTATACTTTTCTATGTCTATGTAAGGTAGGTCTCGTTGATCCCGACTGTTAATGCCAAGCCACATCAGGGATCCTTGAATTCCAATGATGCCCCTGGTTTCTATCAGCACTTGAAACTTCTGCCTTTCTGCCTGCCCTGTGTTCCTCCAGTTGATTTCTGACAGAGTTGAACAAGACTGTGTTAAAACACAGCTTTCCCTTCTCTGAATGCTGGCAAAACTGACTCTGAACCAAAGTCAGGTACAAGAGCAATGGTGCTTCACCAAATGAACAGTGACAGATAGCACCCAAGAAAAAGTATTTGTTTCACAAATTACTTCATTTTAAATGGTTTGAACTAATTTTTAGCGTTGATGTGTTTTCCAGCTTTTGAAGTATAATGATAAAATATATAATGTTAAATTTTCTTATCCTTCAATGTACATAGTTGGAACATTGCTGAGCACTTGTGATTGCTAAAGATGTTCACAAATATTCATTGGCCCCAGTTATGCCGACTGCGTCGACAGCCCTCAAACCTGGGGCCGAGGATCACCAGCTAAAAGAAACCTACACAGTGAGTGCCACTGTTCCTAAGATGTCAGAGCCCTTGTCATATTGGGCCACACAATAGGTGCATGGAGTTGGACCCCTGGCTGGTCAAAGATGGCCAGAAACCACACTGAAACATGGAGAAAGTTCGTGAAATTTTGGGGAAATAAAGAATTTACTCCGAAATCATGCAAGTATTTAATTCAGAATGTACTTTATATATTATCAGCCTTCTTACAAACATATATAAAGTAACCAACATATAGCTAAGGATCACATACCTTCGCAGAATGTTCCATTTCCTTTCAATCCCGACATGCAGGAGCACTCGAATGAACCTGGTGTATTCTGGCATTTGGCATTATTGTCACAGTTATCCAGAAATCTGGTACATTCATTAATATCAGTGCAGTTAGGACCTTCATATCCACTATTACAGTTGCAAACATATGAGCCTTCTGTATTGTTGCACTTGGAATTCAAAACGCAATTGTTCTGACCTTGTGCACATTCATCAATATCTATTTTTATTTGAAATAAAGACAAAAACATTAAATTTTGTGAAACAAAGTCGTAGGATGCATCATTTAGTAGTCTCAAGATCACTTGGTTAAATTTTTATCTGCTTTTTTTGTTCTATGTACTGTAAGTTGTATTACTATTTTCCCCTGAATGACAAAGGTACCATGAAAACCAAGAGAAAGGCAACAATTGGTGTGAAGTGAATCAGGGTGGATCTGAAATTAGAATAGTCTAAGACAATCTTTCAAATTGTAAAGTTTCACCTCACTTCTAGCAGAGTGGAGTGAGCCTTCATAACTCATGGGAAACTGTTCAATACATGATGACTACAACCCAGAATCAAGATAATTCAAACTTCAGCAGCTGACCTGCAGTTTGTGAACAATGCTTATGTTTGTGCGTGCTCGAAGGCAGAATTGCAAGACATTGTCAACTCACTCACTGAATCGTACAAGCGGATGGGCTTTATTATCAACATCCTCCACCAACCTGTCACTTCTGCATCACACCGTCCTCAGCTATAAAGGTTCAGATTGATAACCTGGAAATCATTCCCCAATCTGCACGAGCCTTATCTTGGTGATAGCATACATCAATAGTGAAATTACTACTGCCTTTCATTAGCCTTTGATTAAGTGAAGGAAAGTTTGAAAATTAAGACTTCAGATTTGGCATAAAGCTCGCGGTTTACCAGGCAGCAGAGATATTGTCTCTTTTTAGTGCTTTTGAGGCCTGGATTACTTACAGTACTTTTCTCAAGACATTGGAAAAATCAGATAAATCCTCCAGTCACAAAATGATAAGTAAATACTCTCACAAGCCAATATCACCAGTACTGAGAGCTCAGAGTAGAGATCTGTTACCAGGGTCTGTTCTCATGCAAACAATTGATATGGTCAGTTAAACACTAATAGCTAGGACCAGCCATGCCTGTATTGAACCCCTTACAAATCTCAGTAAGTTCCTTTTAACAAGCCATGTTGTTCACATGGTCAACATGAGATAACCAAATTCTGCCATGGTAAGAGATCATCAAGCAGAGGAAAAGGTTCCAGTTTGTGCTGAAAGTTCCCCCCATAGCTAGAAAACTCAAGCTCACTAGGACAGCTGCAAATCCTTATCCCATGAACACTCAAAGCAGAGAAGCAACATTCTGATAATATTGAGAACCGTAGGATTTTACAAGAGAACACAACCCCTCACAAACTACCCAACCACTCACCCTACCAGCTATTTCCTGCCCCAGCGATGAAACATCTGCATCCCTACACCTGCAATCTCAGAACATATGGGAGCATGGCATAGAATCAAGGAATCATAGAGCAATAGATCATCGATACAAGATATTCAGCTCAACAACCATGATGCCCATATAACTAGTCCCATGTTCCAGTGTTTGGCCCATACTCCTCCAGGCTACTCTGCTCCATGTGCTTATCCAAGTGTTTCTTAAATGATATTATTGACACTATCTGGCAGCTAAATCCATATATCACCACATTCTGTGTGAAAAAGTTGCCCTGCACATCCCTTTTCATTCTTGCCACTCTCACCATAAATCTATGCTCCTTAGTTTTGGACTCTCATGCTCTCAGAAAGGACTGTTGCAATAACTCAATCATCTTCAATACTAAGGGTTGGACAAAACAGACGGTCCAGCCAAAACTATCAATCTCACTGCCTCTCTCATTTAATTATCAAATTATTGAAAATTTCTGGCAAAAAGTGACTGACAAGCTAAACTTACTCAGCAAAGACAGCTTTTCAATGCAAGTTTTTCTATTACATACTGCTACAAACCTGTGCAATTGTGTCCTGCATATCCAGTCAGGCATGTGCAGTTGTAATAGCCCTTGGTATTGACACAGTAGGAATTGTTTTTCCAAGAACAAATGTTACTATCAAGACATTCATTCACATCTGAAAGAATAAACCACAAACAACACATTGCTATTTATTCCAAAATAACGATACAACCTCTATGTTTACAATTGTCGCTAAATTTACCGTGGTATCCAGTTGTCTCAGCTCAAGATTAAATTTGCAAGTGTGTACATTTTAAAGATTTGCATGTGATAAATGGGCACACTTCCTGCAATATTGTGCAGTGAATTAAGTCCAAAGAGTGTGTAATCTAGTCCTGCACCTTGCATGTTGAATCCTTAATTATACCACCTACGACTCAGCTTCACATCATCAGGAGAACATCAGAGACTGAGAATCAGTCGGTGATTACAAACGATAAAGCTGAAAACAAAGGACCAAGTACTGACAAAACCAGTTTAGGATTTCACTGGGAGTTATTTGCATAGTTCTTGTTGGTTTTGTCATTGCCAAAACAACATAGACTGGGCAGAAATAGTGTGTATATATTCTTGATATATATATCTATCTTATTCAATTACCAAAGAGCAACACAAACTAAAACAGATAAATCAGATGTTACCTTACTTATGATGATAACTTACTTATGTTGCTAACCATCATCAGGAAAACAATTCATGTATTTCCACCCTTTCACTGACAGTTGCTAAACCCCTCCAAGCTAGCACAGAATCCTTGCCATTAGCACTATTATCTGCTTCAAACTTAAGCATACACGAGTCAACAGACATCCTTATAATTAGAATGATTAAAACTTGAATTGTTTAGAATGGTTTAAAGTTAGCCAATCAAAAATTAATTCAAATCAGGGTCATTAAAAAAAAACCTTATAGGTAAAATTGAGAAAGGATGCACAGCCTAGATTTGCAATTTGTTTTTGATATTTTCCTGGCTTCAGGAGTGTAACGAACAACATCAGTTTAAGTTGGCAACAGGTTTATTGATTTCTCAACCCATTTGGAACCCCCAGATCTAAACTGTTGCTTGTCGGTCCATTATGGAATAAGGAGCACAGCTCCAGTTTATGGTCTGGTACCATTTAAAGGGCCACTCAGCTTGTAATCGGACACCTTATGATGCAAGGGGTTACTGCATTTTTGTGGCGCATGTGGGAGATAGGGATGCAGGATGCCTTGCAATATATATTTGTAGATGCTCCCTATAAATTCCTGTCTGTACGAAAGGGTGCTTCAACATAGAAAGTGTATTTCTATTGCCATGACAGTCACCCTTACAATTCCTCACAATTAATACATCCTACAAATGTTCAATAAGTTTATTATCTTCTTCATATTATAATAAAGTGTGGCAACAGCAGAAATTGAGCAGGGATCAACTGAAGAGGAAAACAAATCACCTCAAGGGAAATTAAGTAAGTAGGTAAATGCAGGCTTTGCCAACATTGCTGACAATTTTAAGTTTTAACATGTAAAGCAAAATTATATTTACTTCATATTGTACTTGCAAATTATTCACACAACAAATTACTTTTCTGATGAAATTACTGTTATCCAACTTCTGCTTAGAGTTGAAACAAATTGTAGAAAATGAAAAAGCTATCAAATTATTCAGAGTCTAAAAGACAAATGTGAACTGTTTTAAAAAACCTAATTCTTCTCCAGGGACTATTCAATATTTCATTATATTACTCACCTGTGCAAGTGGGTCCTTCATATCCACTCAGACATGTGCAGTTGAAAGAGCCCTCGGTATTGACACAATAAGAATTGTTTTTCATGGAACAGGTGTTACTATCAAGACACTCATCAATGTCTGAAAAAAACAATCCGGAACCAAGATATTGCATTAGGGAAGAGGCTTTTTAACAACTGTCCACCTTATTACAAATGTATCTGTTACTCTTTAGTATCAAAGTACTTGTGTGCTGACACATACAGCCCTGAGATTAATTTTCTTGCAGTCATTAACAGTAAATCCAAGAAACACAATCTAACCAATGATAGATCACATCCAACAGGACGGACAAGCAAGCAACGTGCAAAAGCCAAAAAGGTCTGTGCAAGTACAAATGAAAAAAAAATAATTAAGGAATAAATATTGAGAACAGGAGATGAAGAGTCTATCAAAGTGAGTTCATAGGTTGTGGGAGCACTTCAATGATGGGGCAAGTGAAGTTATCCCCCTTGCTTTAAGAACCTGATAGTTGAGGGGTAATAACTGTTCTTGAACCTGGTGGTGAGGGTTGTGAGGCTTCTGTACCTTCTTCTTGATGGCAGCAGCGAGAAGGGAGCATGGCCTGGATGCTGACAGTCCTTGATGATGGTGCTGCATTTCTGAGTGAGTGCTCCGTGTAGATGTGGTCAATGGTCGGGAGGGCTTTGACCACAACTTTCCAAACCAGCTGCAACTATCAATATCACTGTCTCTCCCTTTTGGTTATAATCTTTTTAAAAATCTGGCAGAAAGTGACTAATAAGTATTTACTCAGCAAAGACAGCTTTTCAATGCGAATTTTCTATTACTCACTGCTACAAACCTGTGCAATTGTGTCCTGCATATCCAGTCAGGCATGTGCAGTTGTAAGAGCCCTTGGTATTGACACAGTAGGAATTGTTTTTCCAAGAACAGATGTTACTATCAAGACATTCATTCACATCTGAAAGAATAAACACAGACAATACATTGCTATTTATTCCAAAATAACGATAGAACATCTATGTTTACAATTGTCGCTAAATTTACCGTGGTATCCAGTTGTCTCAGCTCAAGATTAAATATGCAAGTGTGTACATTTCAAAGATTTGCATGTGATAAATGGGTACGCTTCCTGCAATATTGTGCAGTGAATTAAATCCAAAGAGTGTGTAATCTAGTCCTGCACCTTGCATGTTGAATTCTTAATTACACCACCTACAACTGAGCTTCGCATCATCAGCAGAACATCGGAGACTGAGAATCAGTCAGTGATTACAAACATTAAAGCTGAAAACGAAGGACCAAGTACTGCCAAAACCAGTTTAGGATTTCATTGGGAGTTATTTGCATCGTTCTTGTTGGTTTTGTCATTGCCAAAACAGCATAGACTGGGCAGAAATAGTGTAAATATGTTCTTGGTATATATCTGTCTTATTAACTTACCAAAGAGCAACACAAACTAAAACAGATAAATCAGATGTTACCTTACTTATGATGATAACTTACTTATGTTGCTAACCATCATCAGGAAAACAATTCATATATTTCCACCCTTTCACTGCCAGTTGCTAAACCCTTCCGAGCTAGCACAGAATCCTTGCCATTAGGACTATTATCTGCTTCAAACTTAAGCACACACGAATCAACAGGCATCCTTATAATTAGAATGATTAAAACTTGAATTGTTTAGAATGATTTAAAGCTAGCCAATCAAAAATTAATTCAAATGATGGTCATTAAAAAAAACCTTATAGATAAAATTGAAAAAGAATGCAGCGCCTAGATTTGCAATTTGTTTTTGATATTTTCCTGGTTTCAGGCGTGTAACAAATAACATCAATTTAGGTTGGCAACAGGTGTATTGATTTCCCAACCCATTTGGAACCCCCAGATCTAAACTGTTGCTTGTCAGTCAATTACGGAATAAGGAGCACAGCTCCATTTTATGGTCTGGTGCCATTTAAAGGGCCACTCAGCTTGTAATGGGACACCTTATGATACAAGGGGCTACTGCATTTTTGTGGCACATGTGGGAGATAGGGATGCAGGATGCCTTGCAACTATATTTGTATATGGTCCCTATAAACTCTTGTCTGTATGAAAGGGTGCTTCAGCATAGAAAGTGTATTTCTATTGCCATGACAGTCACCCTTACAATCCCTCACAATTAATCCATCCTACAAATGTTCAATAAGTTTATTATCTTCTTCATATAATAAAGTGAGGCAACTGCAGAAATTGAGCAGGGATCAACTGAAAAGGAAAACAAAACACCTCGAGAGAAATTAAGTAGGTAAATGGAGGCTTTGCCAACATTGCCAACAATTTTAAGTTTTAACATGTAAAGCAAAATTATATTTACTTTATACTGTATTTGCAAATTTTTCACACAAATTACTTTTCTGATGAAATTACTGTTATCCAACTTCTGCTTAGAGTTGAAACAAATTGTAGAAAATGAAAAAGCTATCAAATTATTCAGAGTCTAAAAGACAAATGTGAACAACTGGTTTAAAAAACCTAATTCTTCTCCAGGGACTATTCAATATTTCATTATATTACTCCCCTGTGCAATTGGGTCCTTCATATCCGCTCAGACATGTGCAGTTGAAAGAGCCCTCGGTATTGACACAATAAGAATTGTTTTTCATGGAACAGGGGTTACTATCAAGACACTCATCAATGTCTGAAAAAAACAATCCGGAACCAAGATATTGCATTAGGGAAGAGGCTTTTTAACAACTGTCCACCTTATTACAAATGTATCTGTTACTCTTTGTTATGAAAGTACTTGTGTGCTGACACATACAGCCCTGAGATTAATTTTCTTGCATTAATTAACTGTAAATCCAAGAAACACAATATAACCAATGATAGACCACATCCAACAGGTTGGACAAGCAAGCAACGTGCAAAAACCAATAAGGTCTGTGCAAGTACAAACGAAAAAAAAATAATTAAGGAATAAATATTGAGAACAGGAGATGAAGAGTCTATCAAAGTGAGTTCATAGGTTGTGGGAGCACTTCAATGATGGGGCAAGTGCAGTTATCCCCCTTGATTTAAGAACCTGATGGTTGAGGGGTAATAACTGTTCTTGAACCTGGTGGTGAGGGTTGTGAGACTTCTGTACCTTCTTCTTGATGGCAGCAGCGAGAAGGGAGCATGGCCTGAATGCTGACAGTCCTTGATGATGGTGCTGCTTTCCTGTGAGAGTGCTCTGTGTAGATGTGGTCAATGGTGGGGAGGGCTTTGACCACAACTTTCCAAACCAGCTACAACTATCAATATCACTGTCTCTCCCTTTTGGTTATAATTTTTTTTAAATCTGGCAGAAAGTGACTAACAAGTATTTACTCAGCAAAGACAGCTTTTCAATGCGAGTTTTTCCTATTACACACTGCTACAAACCTGTGCAATTGTGTCCTGCATATCCAGTCAGGCATGTGCAGTTGTAATAGCCCTTTGTATTGACACAGTAGGAATTGTTTTTCCAAGAACAAATGTTACTATCAAGACATTCATTCACATCTGAAAGAATAAACCACAAACAATACATTGCTATTTATTCCAAAATAACGATACAACATCTATGTTTACAATTGTCACTAAATTTACTGTGGTATCCAGCTGCCTCAGCTCAAGATTAAATATGCAAGTGTGTACATTTTAAAGATTTGCATGTGATAAGTGGGCACACTTCCTGCAATATTGGGCAGTGAATTAAATCTAAGGAGTGTGTATTCTAGTTCTGCACCTTGCATGTTGAATTCTTAATTACACCACCTACAACTGAGCTTCGCATCATCAGCAGAACATCAGAGACTGAGAATCAGTCAGTGATTACAAACAAAAGAGCTGAAAACAGAAGACTAAGTACTGCGAAAACCAGTTTAGGATCTCACTGGGAATTATTTGCATAGTTCTTGATCGTTTTGTCATCACCAAAACAACAAAGACTGGGCAGAAATAGTTTATAAAACAGTGCCCACAATTTTAAGAAATTACATGTAAATTGTATTTACTTGATATTGTAGTTGCAAATTATTCACTCAACAAATTACTTTTCTGATGAAATTACTGTTGTCCAATTTCTATTTACAGAGTTGAAGCTAAATATAGAAAATAACAAATACTATCAAATTATTCAGAGTCTAAAGACAAATGTGAACAACTGTTTTAATAAACCTAATTCTTCTCCAGGGACTATTCAATATTTCGGTATATTACTCACCCGTGCAAGTTGGTCCTTCATATCCACTCAGACATGTGCAGTTGAAAGAGCCATCAGTATTGACACAATAAGAATTGCTTTTCATGGAACAGATGTTACCATCAAGACATTCATCAATATCTGAAAAAAAAACAATTCAGAACCAAGATATTGCATTATGGAAGACGCATATGTACAACTGTCCTCCTTAGTACAAATGTATCTGTTACTCTTGACCTTGGATGAAATTTGGTGGCAATAACATTTGAAAGATTTACACAAGGGAAATGGGCACAAGTCTTACACTAACTGCCATCAATTAAATTTAATGACACTTATCCTAACATTAAGGCTTCTATTATAAAAATCAATTATAACATCTGTAACATAGCTCAGATCTTTAGGTCATTTGCAAAGTGAGTTGGCCAGTGAATAGACTGAATAATGTTGCAAACATCACTTATGAAGGTTAAGGTCATCACTAATAGCAGCCTATGGATTCAGAGTTCAACATTCAAACTTCAGAGTAAACTTATTATCAAAGTACATATGTGTCACTATATACAACCCTGAGATTAATTCTCTTCTGGGCATTAACAGCAAATCCAAGAAACAGACCAGAACCAATGATAGACCGCATCCAACAGGACGGATAAACAAGCGATGTGCAAAAGAGAACTGTCTATGCAAATACAAAAGATAAAATAATTAAAAATAAATAAGGAATACATATTGAGAACAGGAGATGAAGAGTCCTTCTAAGTGAGTTCATAGGTTGCGGGAACACTACAATGATGGGGCAAGTGAAGTTGAGTGAAGTTATTCCCTTTGGTTCAAGAGCCCAATGGATGAAGGGTAATAACTGTTCCTGAACTGGTGATGTGGGTTGTGAGGCTCCTGTACCTTCTTTCTGATGGCAGCAGCAAGAAGAGAGTTTGGCATGGATGGTGGGGTTTCTTGATGCCGGATGCTGCTTTCTTGCGACAGCGCTCTCTGTAGATGTGGTCGATGGTAGGGAGGGCTTTACTTGTGAGGGAACTGGCCATATCTACAACTTTTAGTAGGATTTTGTTATTTATTTGCATATACTTGTGCAGTTGCAGTTGGGTTTGCCTTCATTACACCAGCAAGGTCTATGCCAATATAGTTTGAATATATTAATGGCAAACATCTGCTTTATTGAGAGTAATATTCCAAATGCTGGAGCAACTCAGCAGGTCCGGCTGCATCAGTGGAAAGCAATAAACATTTGGCATTTTGGGTCAAATCCTTTCATCTACTTTATTAACTTTTGTAGAGGTCAAAACAAATAAAAAAACAGATAATTTATGCTTACCAGAGCATGTAAAACCATTTCCAGTATATCCAGCAATGCACTGACAGTGATATGATCCTTCCAAATTTGCACAAAGTCCTTGACTTTTGGAACAGTTATTTGCTCCTGCATTCAGGCATTCATTAATATCTGTAGAACAAATTTACTGAATTAAACTATATGCATCACCAAGACCTTATTATGTAGAATTTTAACTTATGGCACTGTGTTACAGCAATGCAGTCTAACATTTTTATAAGTCAAAGTAAACTGTATTAAAGAATGTTTTTATGTGCAACTATGTAATCACAAAATTGGACTGGAATCTTCAGGCCAAGGTTAAGAGTGCTACTCCCATCTTCAGCTGCACATCTAATGATGCCCATCGCACTGCACTGCCCTGCAAACACGATGCTGATCAATAGGAGAGGGATGTATTGGGGTGTATTGGTTTTTGGATTGTAAGTCAGGTGGGCACGGGGAAGATTAGGAACAGCTTCCAAGGAGCTATATTTAGAGGAGTTGCATATCATAAGTAGTCAACTTGGTGAGATCTGTAGGGGGATGGTTCAGGGCTGAAAACAGACAATAGATATCGGAGATGAGTTCTTATAATAATAGTGGAAAATGGCACAACAAAATCCTGACAGTCTGCAGATAACAGTCTACAAATTTCCTCAGAGACCCAAGAGACTGCAGATGCTGGAATCTGGAGCAACGTACAAAAAGCTGGACTGCAGCAGATCAGGAAGCATGTATAAACAATAGGAAGTAATCAATTGTAGCCCCCTGGTAAGCCTCAGGCTCGCTCAACTCGCTTTTGTCTGGGGGAAGCACCCAATTGGTTTGTTTCTTCTCTTATCAATAATATAACCCAAACAAGCAGAAAGAGAGAGAGAACTCCTTACATCGCAGTTAACATAACAAAGAAGCCATTTTGATTAGCCTACGCAGTAACATAAAATAAGAAATCCCTTACTCAATCAATGCCTCGTGAGGTGATCCTTCATCTGAAACCTTCTAACCTGAAACATCAACTGTCCATTACAAATCTCCTTCACAGATAGGACAAAGGTGCAGTGAGTAGAGCAGGGGCCACATAGCTTCAGTGAACTGGTTTTGAACCTGTGTACTCCAGTTTCCTCAAAAATCCCAAAGGCATTCAAGTTGGGAAGGGGAGGGTAGAATCGAGTGAGAAAGGAATGTGGATAGAATAAAATGAGTTACGGTAGTATTGGCATAGAAATGGGCATTTTAATGATGTTAATAGACTTGGTGGGCCAAAGGACTGGTCTCTTTGCTGTATGTTCTCTTTGACACGCAAAACCTTACTCTGCAGTTCATGTTACGAGGTGAGCAATTGATGTGAATCATGTAGGAACTCATAAAGTGACTTTGGAGCAGACATGATGTACGGAATGGCCTATTTCTGCTCCTATGTCATATGATCTTAATCAGCTAAGGACTATTTGTTTTTAGATTATCCCTTTATTACTGACTTGATGATAAGCACAATGTAGAATGTGCACAGAAAAGTTTGTTCTGTTTTCTCCACTGATGTGCAATATTTAATTTCATCATTCTCAAACACCAGGACTGTAATCTACATTGGTATGTTCTCAGAGTGAAATGATGTAACTTTAGATATTTAAAACATTATGAATTTCCCAAATACAATAAATGGCTGAATGAATTTAACAAGTCTTTAAGCCAATGGTTGTTGTAAACTGAGAATCATTTCCAGCGGCACAGATCCTTTCACACTGACGAAGCAAACTTGAATCCTAACCTGGTGATCATCAATTTTTTTTTTGTCCACTGCCTGAGCAGAAAGCAGTTGGCAATTCACAAGTACCTTTGCATGTTTCATTTATATTCTGGAATCCACTTCTGCATTCACAAGTAAAAGATCCTTCAGTATTAACACATTCTTGGCCGTTCCCTGGACAAGATGCCATGTCTTGGCATTCATCAATATCTGAAATTATAATAAAATAAAATAATTGAGCAAAGCGTTTATTTTTTAAATCCTTAATAATTGGAAATGAACAAAAAGTGTTTCAAAATAGTGTGCTATTAACCAATTGTTATTTTTTCTGCCTCAGTTACAATAAAAGAGTGAAAGTAACTGACTAATAACGTTCCATTTTATAATGTCTACAACATTGCTTTTTGCTAGCATTGATATGTTTTATATGGACAATCAAAAATAGAGAGAAAATTAATTCTTGCTGTGGAAGAAAAATATAATCTGCTAATATTTGTTGAGCACACAATATTTGAAGGCATATGTTCCAGTGTTGTTCTTTGGAGAAAATTGAATTATTAGTTCTAAAGTTTAAAGCATGCTAGAAATTAACAGACTTTTTGATGCCTACCTTCACAAGTACTGTTTACTCTCCTGTATCCTGCAGAGCAAATGCAAATATAGCTTCCAAAGCTGTTTTCACAGCGCTCTCCTGCAGAACAGTTATCTGTTTGGTTTGTACACTCATCAATATCTGTAACAAAGATGATGCCATGAGACGATTCTATTTACTAAAACATTTATGTTTTTATATTCATTTTGATTTCATAACTGATTCATTTTAGTGAGACTCTAGGCTAGATGATTCTGATACTTGTCACATTTTAAAATTTAGGAGAGGTGCTATGCAGCTCTGAACTTACAGCCAGGTCTGAATTTACTAGTGCTTTCATTTATAAAAGAAGGTAGGTCTCGTTAATCCCGACAGTTAATGCCAAGCCACATCAGGTATCCTTGAATTCCAATGATGCCACTGGTCTGTATCAGCACTTGAAACTTCTGCCTTTCTGCCTGCCCTGTGTTCCTCCAGTTTATTTCTGACAGAGTTGAACAAGACAGTGTGTTCAAACACAGCTTTCCCTTCTCTGAAAGCTGGCAAAACTGACTCTGAACCAAAGCCAAGTACAAGAGCAATGGTGCTTCACCAAATGAACAGTGACAGGCAGCACCCAAGAAAAAGTATTTGTTTCACAAATTACCTCATTTTAAATGGTTTGAACTAATTTTTAGCGTTGATGTGTTTTCCAGCTTTTGAAGTATAATGATAAAATATATAATGTTAAATTTTCTTATCCTTCAATGTACATATTTGGAACATTGCTGAGCACTTGTGATTGATAAAGATGTTCACAAATATTCATTGGCCCCAGTTATGCCGACTGCGTCGACAGCCCTCAAACCTGGGGCCGAGGATCACCAGCTAAAAGAAACCTACACAGTGAGTGCCACTGTTCCTAAGATGTCAGAGCCCTTGTCATATTGGGCCACACAACAGGTGCATGGAGTTGGACCCCTGGCTGGTCAAAGATGGTCAGAAACCACACTGAAACATGGAGAAAGTCCGTGAAATTTTAGGGAAATAAAAAATTTACTCCGAAATCATGCAAGTATTTAATTCAGAATGTACTTTATAATATTATTAGCCTTCTTACGAAAATATATATATAAGGTAACCAATATATAGCTGAGGGTCACATACCTTCGCAGAATGTTCCATTTCCTTTCAATCCCGACATGCAGGAGCACTCGAATGAACCTGGTGTATTCTGGCATTTGGCATTATTGTCACAGTTATCCAGAAATCTGGTACATTCATTAATATCAGTGCAGTTAGGACCTTCATATCCACTATTACAGTTGCAAACATATGAGCCTTCTGTATTGTTGCACTTGGAATTCAAAGCACAATTGTTCTGACCTTGTGCACATTCATCAATATCTATATTTATATGAAATAAAGACAAAAACATTAAATTTTGTGAAACAAAGTCGTAGGATGCATTATTTAGTAGTCTCAAGATCACTTGGTAAATATTAATCTGCTTTTTTTTTGTTCTATGTACCGTAAGTTGTATTACTATTTTCCCCTGAATGACAAAGGTACCATGACAACAAAGAGAAAGGCAACAATTGGTGTGAAATGAATCAGGGTGGATCTGAAACTAGGATCGTCTAAGACAAGAGTCAATTTAAGAAATGACTCAGACATGTTGATGAAGTATCTGAAAAACATGTAGAGAGTGGAAACACATTTCAAAGAGACAATGAAAGATTTGATAATGAATAAGAGCGCAGGGAGATGACTAGGAGGAACTTGTGATGACAAGAAGGGAATATGACAAGTATGGGAAAATTTTGAAGGCAAAACCAAAAAGAAAATATAGGGAGAAACAAAGATTGGACAGCAAATGTTTGTAAACAGGAAAAAGAAGAAACCTGAGAGATTTGGAAATGATGGAGATGTGAAGAGGAAAATAGAAGAGTGGGATCTGAAGGTATTTAGGAATTCAGAACCATTGGGCTTGTATAAGAGCTAAGTGAACATATATCAAGGAAAGCATTGAGCACTGATTAAGTTGGGAATTCCTGCCACATGGAGGCCAATTGTAACCTTATCCAACCAAAAGAGATCAGGAGAGCAGACAGTTAAAAATTTGGTCATTGAAGGTATTGATGACAAAGCAAGTATGTCTTGGCATTCACCAACAGCTTTCAATGACGTGGTGATGAACCAGTATCTTGAACTGCTGTATTTTTGTGTAAAGTGACCTAACTACTGTTAATTGGCTGGCTTCAATTTTTATGAAATGTTCTTTTGGGCTCAAGAAAAAAATCTAGGCCTCCTCTACCCCGAAAATCTTCCAACTTTCCATCACATGAGACATTTAGAAATCCTCATCCAGGAACACTGGAGCTGGAATCTACATGGCTAATAATTAACACTGCTTCCCAACCCCCCCCCCCCCCACATTATCCCAACAATGAAAATATATGTTACAAAATTTATCATCTGCCATTAAAGATTGCAACACCCACCTTTGCCATGATATTTCACATGTTCTCTGCTAACTTTATTCACTATGGAAACAAAAATTTTCCTTACTACATGCAAAGCAGACCATGTAAGAAATGTAGATCAAGCCAAAGGAACGCCTGAAGGAGAGAGGTGACTGCATACAATGGCCAGACATGAAGATACATGATTTACTGTATCATGTTGACAGTACGTAACTTTGCAACTGTCAGTTATAGTTTATTTTTCACATTTTACACCCCACTGAAGTAAACATTGATTCCTATTACATCAGAATTATTTGCTGTTTCATCTTTTTCAAATTTAATGTAAGCAAGTTGTGATTCCATCACTTTTAACAAAAAGAAAAAGTGAATAACAATGTTTCAAAACTATTTTTTCCAGTGGAATACACTTGTGTACTCACCTGTGCAGTTGGGCCCTCCATATCCCGTTCTGCACGTACAGTTGAAAGAGCCCTTGGTATTAGTGCAGATGAAATTATTCCCTGAACAGTCAGTACTTTCAATGCATTCATCCACATCTGAAAGAATAAGTAATTTAACATCATGATTGTAGTCTGCTTAATTATAAATACGTTTGCCTGGATTTTGCAATCCTCAACAAAGGAATGAATCTCACCACTTTGATACAATTATTAATAAGTTTTCTGTGTATTTTACAGTGTAGACTGCTCTATTAGTGAGTGAAAGCAGTGAGTAGGAAAAAAATCCAGTCAATTAAGTACATGTTTTAAACATTCTAAACAAACAAGTCCAACTTTGAATGTATAACTTAAGACAAGTCTTGCAGAGGAACAGAATTAGAAATAAGAAAAGGAGGATGGGATGAAAATATAATGAAATTAAAGTGAAAGATTATTTCTTAAGTGTAGTAAATCTTAAGCAACGTAATAAAAGGCATCCTTGAAAGAAAATCTAAAGAAATGAACTTCAGAATAGAAACACAAGGTAGCAACATGGTCGTTTGAACCAGCTCTGGTATCCAACTTGGCCTTGGATATTCTCATGCCTCAACTCCACTTTCTTCTTTATCCTGATATCCATTGAATGTCAACTATTTGTTAAAGTCAGCTTTGACTATGATTAATGATTGATCAAGGGACTTCAGACTCCTAGGATGTAAATTTTCACCATTCCGAGGGAAGAAAATACTTCTAGTCTACTTGCAGCACACAAGCTGCTGGAGGCATTCAGCTAGTCAGGCAGCATCTATGGAGGGGCATAAATAATCAACGTTTCGGGCCAAGACCCTTATGAGACTGCAAAGGAAGGAGGCAGAAGCTAGAATAAGAAGATGGGTGTGGGGGGGAGTGGTCAGAGTATAAACTGACAGGTATAGGCAAGACCAGGTGAGGTTGGGGTATAGCCTGGAGGCCAGTGACCAGTAGTGTTCCATGGGGATCTATTTTGAGATCCCAGCTCTTTATGATTTTATTAAATGCTCTGGATGAGGAAGTGGAAGGATGGGCTAGTAGGTTTACAGATGACACAAAGGTTGGTGGGGCTGTGGGAAGTGTGGAAGATAGTCATAGGTTACACTAGGACATTGACAGGATGCACAGCTGGGCAGATGGAGTTCAAGCCAGAGAACTGTGAAGTCATTCATTTTAGAAGGTTGATTTTGAAGGCAGAATACAGGGTTAATGGCAGTATTCTTGGCTACATGGAGGAACCGAGGGATTTCTTCGGGTCTAGTAAGGTCAAGGAGAATCCTATCCCAGGTACGACAGTGGAAATGCAGGTAAGGGCAGCAGAGGTAAAACCCCTATTTTTTGGGAAAAAATAAGAGGACATCTCAGATGTTCTGGAATGGAAAGCCTAAGAAAAGATGTAGCAGAGACAGATAAACTGAGAGAAAGGAATAACATTTTAACATGTGACAGAGTGGGAAGTATAGTCAAAATAACTGAGAGTCAGGCAAAGTGATTAATCTGTGCCTTTCTCATTGAAGGCTTCTATTTTCTTCAGAATTAATTACAAAAATTTGTTCACCACCATCATTAAACTAACCAGGCCCCAATGAATTAGCATAAACCCTTCCATTTATAAAGCAACGCTACATCAATTGCCCTTTAGTTTTCTGGCACCACTCCTGTAAGTAGGAAGGGCTGAAAATTTGTAAAAAGATACCGAATTTTCACTACCTCTTCTTTTAACAACATGGGATATATTTCAGTTGGTCGGGATGAATTAGAAATTTCTTAGATGTTTTTGGCCTTAAAATCTTTCCTATTCATAACATGAGAAATAAAAGGTTTGTGATATCTACTGACTATAAAAAATCACAATACAGATAACTTTTTAGGAACTCTGTACATTAGAATGACTACTGGACTAAATAGGAATTAAAATGAACAATCTAGGAATGCTTTATAATCTGGGATTAAAGTGTATAGTTGAGAAGATGCAGAAAGATTTTTGGTTTCTTAATGAAGTATGGAGCAGATGAACCGTTGACTTGGTGCCACATAAGAAATGAATTCGTGGAGAGGACTAACTCCATATCTAAAAAGAAACCAATTCCAAAATTATGACTTACAAGGATTTAAATAAATTATCTGATGTAATGAACGTAGCCAGTTAAAGGAAGCCACTTTTAATTGTTTCTTTAAAAACAGTGATCAGCTCATAGTTTACTTTAACTTTGGACAGGAAGTAACAATACTATAACACTGTCTCCATGAAACCAATAGAATTCAGGGTCTCAACCATTAGAATACATTGTTCTATTTAAACAGGAATGCATTGCATGCTGCAGGTGAAATGAGAATAACTAGCTCTGAGTGTTATGAAGAACTGCAGTTGTAGAAGATTTCATATGCACTTACCTTAATATTCACATTTTTACGATTAGTCTTCATTATTTACATATTAAATGGCAATATAAAGAAAAATACCATACCAACACAGAACTCGTATGGCTTTCCATTGTATCCAGATTGGCACACACATGTAAAGTTTCCCATTGCATTAATGCAGTCTGCATTCTCGGGACATGTAGATGGACGACTACATTCATCGATGTCTGAAAGAAGAGTTAAATTAGTGAAATTTTCAGTTTGCCTACATACCCCCGTCCCTTCCCAATATTGCCTATTAGAAGTAATAAAATGCATAATAGTCTGTGATATTTTTACATGCTGGATTTGAACATAGTGTACTGTATGCCCTAATTTATAAATAGGCATACTGTGGAAGAGAGGGATGTTGTAGACATGGAAGTTTGATTTTTCTAATGTAGCTGAAGACTCTGGTGAAAGAGTTCCTATGATCATTAACTGCAATAAAGTCCTGGTTTCAAACAAAATTGTTTTGAGATTTTGTTATAAAGTACAAACTCAGATAGATTCTACAGCGTTTACGACGGGCAAAGAGATCCTAAGATGCAAACTACACACATCAAAGTTGCTGGTGAATGCAGCAGGCCAAGCAGCATCTCTAGGAAGAGGTACAGTCGACGTTTCAGGCCGAGACCCTTCGTCAGGACTAACTGAAGGAACAGCTAGTAAGAGATTTAAAAGTGGGAGGGGGAGGGGGAGATCCAAAATGATAGGAGAAGACAGGAGGGGGAGGGATGGAGCCAAGAGCTGGACAGGTGCAAAATGTGGTTGAAAAGTTGAAGAGCCGAAGAAATTACAGATGGGGAGCAGTGAAAGATGGTTTCACTGAACTCCCGTCAAAGAAAAGATTTAAACTTCTTCAGTGTAGGCATCACTGGAAGAGGCTTCGCAGTAGTGAATTTAAAAACGCAAACACGATGAATTCTGCAGATGCTGGAAATTCAAGGAACACACATTAAAGTTGCTGGTGAACCTCTACGAAGAGGTACAGTCGACGTTTCAGGCCGAGAAACTCACTGCTTTTGATTATTCATTGAAAACCCTCATAGAGTGTGTTTATTGCATTACAATTTTTAGGATTATTAAAAACAAATTGAATTACCTTCATGATTCAATTAAATCACAAAGCAAATGTATTAAAACAGCGATCAAAATTATTTGCTGCAACAATGACAATATGACCAATTCCAAAAATGAGCACCTCAAGGGGTTTGAACAATGAAGTATGTTTTTCCTTGTTCCTTTCATCCATAAAGGATAATTTTTCTTCAGATAATAAGCTCTGGTAACTTACCATCACACATGGAACTGTTTGTTGTATTTACTGCATAACCTTCTTCACAGCTGCAGTTATAACTTCCAAACGTATTTGTGCAGATCTGCTCACAAGTGTCTGTATTTTCCTGGCACTCATCCAAATCTACAAATGCAAGCAACAAGACCTGGATCAGTGTATGAATAGTTGCTCTATAACGATGAGCAATTCCTTCTGGAGGCATCTGTGCCTGCAACGTGTCAATGCACACAGAATCCTGAGAGCATGCAGTTGCAAAAGCAGTCTATACAATGCACACCTGGATGTAATTCATTTCAAAAGAAACCTTCACAACACCAGAGCTGCTTCATCCTCGGTTAAATCCAATGGAGTCCAATAGCAGGAAGCATCTCGGGATGGTCTTTTTTAAAAACTACATGCTTTCCATCTAAGATGGCACCTTTAAGAGCTCTTGCTCTTGCTACTACTTCACACTGAACATAATTACAATCCTGCCTTATTATTTCACCCTCATCTCACTACCAACTTCTCTCTTACCCTTCTGCCAATCTTACTATCTCTCCCTGTTCTTCCTATTCACTCTGTTATCTGCCAATTCTTCTCTCACAAACTTCCAGCTAAGCTCTCTCTCTCTCGAACACCTGGCCAAACTCTCCCCAACCATAAACATACACTCATAGGTACCTAATAAAGTGGTCACTGAGTGTATGTCTGTGATCTGTAACCCATTCACTTCAATGTTTAATGTACTGTGTGTTCAGAGCTGCTCCTCTGCACACCACTGTTGTAATGCATAGTTATTTAACTCACTGTTACCTACCTTTCTGTCAGCTTGAACCATTCTCATCTGACCTCTCTCATCAACAAGGCATTTTCACCCACAGAACTGCTGTTCACTAGATGTTTTTGCTTTTTGCATCATTCCCTATCAACTTTAGAGACAGCTGTGCATGAAAATTCTAGGAGATTAGCAGTTTCTTAGATACTCAAACCACCCCGTCTGACACAAACAACCATTCTATGGTCAAAGTCACTTAGATCGCATTTCTTCCCCATTCCGATGTTTGACCTGAACTTCCTGACCACGTGCGCATGCTTTTATGCATTGAGATGCTGCTAAGTGATTGGCTGATTAGACATTTGCATTAATGAGCTTGTGTGTAGATGTAACTAATAAAGTGGCCAATAAGTGTATGATTCCATTTCTCCCTGGCCTGTCTAACTTACCAAGTCTCCCCTCCATTCCATAAAATCAACTTTATATTCCCAGTCTCTCATACCTTGCCCAAAGTCTTTCGCTTTCCTGATCTCCACAAACAACACTGACCTCATCCTCTAACTGGATTTTCACCCTGACTCCACAGTGATGATTCACTGATCAGTATCAATATACATCTGCATTTGTTAAATCCACATTAGTAAATTGTGTCATTAGAAAGATCTGTCTTGGGGTTTAATAACTTCATAGAAGTAGACCACAAAAGCCATTTAACTGGCTCCAACATTCAGTAATATCAAACCTATTGACCACTGTTTCAATTACACTCAGTAACCCAGCAATCACAGTGAAATTTCGGAGAAAAACACACCATAGCTTGTGCTCCAGGCTTCAGGGTTTTCCTTTGTTTAAAAGTAGACAGATTTGGTTGGATTTTGTATGGAAGATTAAAAAGATAAGCACCAGCTAGGGTTTTTTTTTTGACATGCTGTATTCATAGCCAACAACTTGAAGATCAATTTATCTCCATTCTCTACTTTTGTTAATATCAACTATTTATCCCTCTGAACTCATACATTAATGTGATGTCATGAGTTTTATCTGAAGCAACTCAGTGGATACCTTTTGAAAATGTACATGGATCACATCAACCATTTTACTCTTCTCTATACTGGAAGCTACATTCTTAAGAAATCCAATCGAATTTTTCAATCATGATTCTTGCTGTAATACTCATTGACTTTTATGTAACCTGATTATGATTTTCTAACTTAAGAGTATTTATTACTATTTCAATATTGTCTTGCTGTTTATGTGGTTCCTGTAGAAGGATTATTATCTGAAGGATCGATGCCTCAAAAAGGTGGCGTCCATCATTAAGGAAGCCTATCACCCAGGTTGTGCCTTGTTCTCATTGCTACCATCACAAAGGAGGCACAGAGCACCAAGGCACACACTCAACGATTCAGGAACAGCTTCTTCCCATCTGCCATCCGATTTCTGAATGGACGTTAAACACTACCTCACTACCTTTCTTTTAATTTCCATTTTCTGTGCTACTTTTTTAATTTAACAATTTAATATATATATACACTAACTATAAATCACGCTTTTTTTTTACCCCAATTGCATTGTACTGCTGCCGCAAAGTCAACAAATTTCACGACATATGCTGGTAATATTAAACCTGATTCTGATTCTCAAATGTACCTATTTTGTTAGTTCCTGTTGCATGCTTATTATAAACAGACAATAAGAGGCATTTTAATTACCATAACATTTTTCTCCATCTCCTTGTAAATTGTCTGGACATGGGCCACAAGTATGACCCTCCAGTGGTGCAGGTTGGTCTTTGCAGGTATCATTGACAAAACATGGATTGTCTTCACAAGCATCGAAATCCTCAGTGCAGTAATCACCAGTATATGCAGGAGTACAATTACATGCCGCAACCTAAATGATGAACAGAGATGTTGATGATTGATAAATGATCTCGGTTGCTTTTATTGTCCAATTATTGTGTCACTTTCCCCTGTCTGGCCCACAAGCAAGCATTGCCATAATGAATTTCTCACTCCAAGACAGAATTGTCTGATCAATAGACCATAAGACATAAGAGCAGAATTAGGCCACTTGGCCTATTGAGTCTGCTCCACCATTCCACCATGGCTGATTTATCATCCCTCTCAACCCCATTCTCCTGCCTTCTCCCCATAACCTTTCATACCCTTGCTAATCAAGCACCTGTCAACCTCCACTTTAAATATACCCAATGACTTGGCCTCCACAGCCGTTACTGGCAATGAATTTCACAGATTCACCACCCTCTAGCTAATGAAGTTCCTCCTCATCTCTCTTCTAAAGGAACGTCCTCCTATTCTGAGTCTGTACCGTCAGGTCCTAGACTCCCCTGTATCGGAAACATCCTTTCCACATTCACATGAAAAGTGACCACAGTTGATCATCTTTTACTTTAGAGCTTCTAAAGAGAGAATGCATTCTTACTGATAGCTATGTTATAGAACATAGAAATCTACAGTACGCTACAGGCCCTTCGGTCCACAATGTTGTGTCGACCACATAACCTACTCTAGAAACAGCCTAGAATTTCACTATCGCATAGCCCTCTATTTTCCTAAGCTCCATGTACTTATCAAAGAGTCTCTTAAAAGACCCTATTGTATCCATCTCTACCACTGTTACTGGCAGTGCATTCTATGCACCCATTACTCACTGTGTAAAAAACTTACCTCTGACATCTCCCTTGTACCTACTTCCAAGCACTTTAAAACTGTGCCACCTCGTGTTAGCTATTTCAGTCCTGGAGCAAAGCCTCTGGCTATCCACATGATCAATGCCTCTCTATCAGGTCACCTCTCATCCTCCGTTGCTCCAAGAAGAAAAAAACAAGTTCACTCAACCTATTCTCATAAGGCAAGCTCTCCAATCCAGGTAACATCCTTGTAGATCTCCTCTGCACTCTCTCTATAATATCCACATCCTTCCTGTAGTGAGGTGACAAGAACTGAACATAGCACTCCAAGTGGGGTCTAACTAAGGTCCTATATACCTATAACATTACCTCACCTCCTTATGAATTATAACTTTGACTTAACTTACCACAAACATGGTATTGTTGTTTTGCATGCTTATAATGGATCTGGTGTAATCACATGTTGAATTGATGCTACAGTTGCATATTGTCAGTGTCAATCCGAGCTCAGACGTAGCCTTCGAGTCATTGGCTTGTATTATGGCAAACACTGGAGAGGAGCTTGTTGGATGCCAAGAAAAGTTCCCACTTTCTGTAGGTATAAAAGAAGAATCCATGTGGTTTCTAAAATGCTGCACATTCGTATTCCAATATGTTAAGTAAAATTATAAGCTGCCATTTAACTCAAAAATAAATATGATCGGAGGGGGCGTCACGTGATGACGTGGGATTGAGACGTGTAAATCCAGCTCTCCCGTAAAAAATTAGCAAAGTACCGTTTAAACAAAACAAAGTTAATAAATACTTTCCGAAAACTATTTATAACTTTGCAAGACTACTTTACGATATACCTCCTAAATTGCAACAGAAGAAGTCTGTTGTTGCGAAGCCACCGCGAGATGGGAAGAAAAAAGGGCCTACTGCAGCGATGGAGCCTCGGACTCAGGTTAGATCTCTTTTGGAGGAGATGCGTTCTATCTCCACGGTAGAACAGGGAGCAATGGCGGCGGTAGCGGTCTCTCGAAAGAAGGTGCCGGAAATGCGCATGCGCAAAGAAGAACGCATGCGCAAATCGATACAACTCAAACTACAAGAACCGACAGCCACTGCAACTGAAAGTGACTCAGAGTCAGAATCAGATACCGCAGAGAATACAGATGAAGAAGAGGAGGAAGAACTGGAAGAGATTGGAACTAAAGGAGATGATGGAGACATAAGAGAGGCTTTATTGCAATTAATGGCTGAAGTAAGAAAAGTAAGAGCAGAGCTTAGAGACATGAAGATGTGCTATAATAAAGCTATGAAAAGACAGGATAAAATGGATAAGAAGCTTCAGGAGATGGAAAGAAAAATGGAGCATATTAATGATAGAGTGGAAAAAAACAGAAAATGATCTGCTTGTCTGGAACACGGAAAGAAATCGACTCTTGGAGAAAGTGGACATGTTGGAAAATTTTAGTAGACTTAATAATATTAAAATTGTTGGCCTTAAAGAAGGTATGGAGGGAGGAAATCCAATAAAATTCTTTCAAAGATGGATCCCAGAAGTTTTGCAAATGAAAGAGGAGGACCGATTAATTGAAATTGAGCGGTCACATAGAGCTCTAAGACCAAAACCATAAGATGACCAATATCCACGAGCAACTTTAATAAAATTCTTAAGATTTCAAGACAAGGAAAGGATTCTACAGGCAGCTGCGCAAGCTGCCAAGAATAGAAAAGGGTCATTGATGATTCAAGGGAACAAAATTTTTTTCTACCCTGACATAAGTTATGAACTTTTGAAGAGAAGGAAGAAATTTAACCCAGTGAAAAAAATCCTATGGGATTACGGTTATCATTTTATATTGCGTTACCCTGCAACCTTGAAGATTTCTTTGACTGGTGGAGAAAAAAGATTTTTTGATGAGTACTGGAAAGCAGAGCAGTTTGTGCAAGACTCTCTGAATATTCACCAGGTACAAGAACAAAACCAGGGAAGCGAGATGGATTGAAGAAGAAGACTGGGTCAAAGAATGGACTTGTTGGATTTTTGAAGGCGGATGAATATATAAATATATTACAAATTATATGAGGGAGGGGAAGTAAGGTTAAAATTTGAGGAATACTAGTTGGGAATAGTAACATTAATTTTTTTTTATATATATATATAATTTTTTTTGTTGCGGGGGAGCTGGAAGAAGCACTGATCAATTGCTATGCTAATCATGTGTGCAAGCGTGGCTCTAGCCACGACCCGCAAAATGGAGGGGGGTAGTGTTGTGTATCCTTTCATTCACAACATTAGTGGGGGGGGGTATTTTGTTTTTTCTTTTTTTTATATCTCATCTATCTTTTTTTTCTTTTTGCCTGGATGATTGGGAGGGGAAAGCATAGCAACATGGTGAAGTTCAAAGAGGTTCCCCAAGGAACTATGAGAGTTGAGGAGCTAAGTAATGTTTTAGATTGGAGTAACTTTGTTAAAAATAATGACTAATTTATTGAATTTTTTTGAGTTTTAATGTTAATGGGCTTAATGGACCAGTGAAAAGAAAAATCTTAACACATATTAAGAAAATGAAGATAGATTCAGCCTTTTTACAGGAAACGCATCTAACAGAAACAGAACATCAGAAATTAAAGAGAGATTGGAGCCAAAACTTAAATGGAATAAGTATCAGAAAGAATTTATAAAAATTGCATTGGCAGTAGCTAAGAAGACTATAGTTGTTACTTGGAAATCTGATTCGTAGTTAAGTATGAATCGTTGGAACAATGAAATGGCTAGTTCTATTCCATTCGAAAAAATTACTTATAATTTAAGAGATAAATATGGAACATTTTTGAATATCTGGCGCCCTTATTTACAAAAGATAGGATGGCATATTTAATTGCTCCGATAAAGATCTTGGTCCCTTGGGGAAACTAACGAATAAGTATATTAAATTTATTTTGAATCCCATGGAGCATGTGGAAACCTTCCAATACCCAGGCGGTTCCTTTTTTTTTCTTTCTTTTCTTTTTAGGTAGGACTATATATGGGGGGGGGGTAGATTTTATTTTCTATGTATTCATTTTGAAAATTTAATAAAAATTATATTAAAAAAATAAATAAAATAAATACGATCCATACAATATAAACTACCAGACAGATTAGCTGCAATTATCAAGCCTTTATAAAGTTCCCTCAGGAAGTAGTATCATTGTTTGTATCAAAGGCTCACTTTGGCTCCCATCATCAAAAATACCTCCACTTCTCTCCAAAACTGCCTTATTCTGTAACTTAGAACATGCTCGATTCCTTATTTAAGTTAATTCTGATGAAAGCTCAGAGACTTGAAAGGCTTTCTCTATTTCTTTCCATTTCTTCAGCATTTTCTCTTTATAAACAAGGCCTATGTTTCACCTTTGCGCCAATGGAATGGTTCAATTCTGGACCAATCATAACATAAAAAAGTAGGGAGATCGTTAGGTACCTGGAAAAAATTTATTCAAGTTAATATGTTGAGGGGCAGATAACAATGAGGAAGCTAGGAGGCTGCAGAAGGACTTGTACAGATTGGGAGAATAGGCATCAAAGTGGCAGATGGAATACAATGTCGCAATGTGCCTGGTCATGCACTTTTTTTGAAGGAATAAAGGTGTACTCTATTAAATTGGGAGAGAATTCAGAAATCCAGAGGTGCAAAGAGACTTGGCAGTCCTAGTGCATGATTCCCTTAAGATTAACTTGCAGGTTGACTTGGGTTAGAAAGGATGGCAAATGCAATGTTAGCATTCATTATGAAAGGACTAGAACATAAAAGCAAGGATGTAATGCTGAGACTTTATGAGGCTGTGTACTCATACCATATTTGGAATATTGTGAGCAATTTTTGGGCATTATCTCTAAGAAAGGATATTCTGGCATTGGAGAGGATCCAAAGGAGGCTTAATAAAATGACTACAGGATGAAAGAGTTAATGTATGGGGAGCACTTGATAACACTGGGCCTGTCCTCATTGGAGTTTAGAAGGATGATGGGAAGGATCACATTGAAAACTACCAGATATTCAAAGGCCTAGAAAGAATGGATGAGTAGAGAATGTTTCTATTAGTGGGAGGGTCAAGGACCAGAGGGTGTAGCCTCAGACTAGAAGGACATCCCTTTAGAATGGAGATGAGGAGGAATTTCTTTAAGCACAGGGTGGTAAATTTGTGGAATTCATTGCTACAGAAAACTGTTAAGCAAAATCATTGGGTATATTTAAAGCCGAAATTGGCAGTTTCTTCATTAGTAAGATTGCCAAAAGTTACAGGGCGAAGGCAGGAAATTGAGCTTGAGACAGAATAATACATTAGCCATGATTGAATGCACTTGTATATCAGTACTTCCAGTAGATCTGGAATAAAGGGATCAGTAGTGGAGGACCAATTGTGCCAGTGTTGTCCCTGCGGTAAGGATATCAAAATCTTGTGGACTAGTGGGGTGGTGAGTGGATGCAGGGGTTTTTGGAATGGGATGGCAACTAGAGTGTGGATCCGAGATTGCCAGCTCAAAAGAGGGGGAAGCATTAGGAAAACAACAAATTCAAACAAGCCTAGGCAGGAAAGGTGAGAAGGTGAGGAAGGAAGGATGGCCCAGGCTGGTAATGCCAATGAGGATGGATCACAACAGAGCCGCAAATCAAAGATAGGTAAGATGCGAAACAATCTCCAAATGGTCATTATTGTATTTGTTTTGGAAAAATAATGTACTTCCAGAGATGTAATACAAAAAAAACTGCACAGTGCAATTTCAGATCAATATAATCATCAGCCAGTCTCTCTTTACCTTAAACATGTGTGAAATTTAACTTTTCTCTATCTATGTCATTCTGATGTTGTTTCTTGGATCTATGTCCCCCAAACGGTGTACTGTACCATAAATATTGAGGCAATGCTGCTTCCCGGCAGCAACAGGACAGTAAGACAAGCAAACAGCTATGACATTGGAAATGTTGGAGTAGATTTGGAATCATGTAATCAGTGTTCACATATGATACAGAAAGAAACCTATTTACGGTGTGAAAACTGAGGACCTCATATCAGATGCAGATTCAGATTCATTTATTTATCACATGCACATTGAAACACACAGTGAAATGCATAATTTGTGTTAACAACCAAACTAAGGATGTACTGCAGACAGCCCATAAGTGTCGTCCCAAATTCTCGTACCACCATTGCACGCCCACGCTATTCAGCAGAGCAACACAAGCAACAACAACAATACAACAAGAGCAACAAAACAACGACAGCAAAGCAAGCCCTTTTCCTCCTCCCCATCACCCACAGACAGGCCTTCAACCCTGTGAGAGGCTGTCCAGGCCTCCAGCATCCAGTGGACTTGCAGACATTGGACCTCCAACTTCTCTAGTGGACTTGCAACTTGCAGACCCAGGATTTCTGCCCTCAGGCCTTGACTTGTTGACTTTGGTCTTCAAACTTCAGTATTGACCCCGGGACTTCCTGATGACAGGACCACAAAGTCATGACCTCCTAAGTCCAGAATTATCAACTCACTTGCCTAGGGGGTCACTGGCACTTGTACTTCTTGCCTGCATGGCCCTCCAATACTGGGACCCACCAACCTGGGAGGAATCGTCAGTCTGGGGAGACACCAGGCCTCGTCCACATTGGTCTTTGTCCATAGCGCTTGCTGGGATGACCTCCATCCACAGGGATCGCTGGCTTTTAACCACAGAGTGAGGAGCGGAGGCCTAAACTCTAACTCACCCAAAGCCCTGTCCCTAAACCCTAAACTGACCTCAAACACTCCTCTCTGTGCCCAAGATCATCTCTACAAATCTAGAAACAATGTATTTACATTACAAGTCTGACAGTGAGAATCAAATAGCATTTCCTAAAGAATTAATAGATATTATACAGAAATGTACCGTAGTTCCAAACATTCATATTAGGATGAAACACACAAATTTTTAGAGGAACTCAGCAGGTCAGGCAGCATCTATGGAGGGAATAAAAACCATGTGATATAAGGAGGAGAATTAGGCCATTCATCCAAGTGAGTCTGTTTTGCCATTCCATCATGGCTGATTTATTATCCCTCTCAACTCTATTCTTCTGCCTTCCCTGTAACCTTTGAAACGCTGACTACTCAAGAATTTATTAGCCTCTGCTTAAGATATACCCATTGACTTGGCCTTCACAGCCATCTGTGGCAATGAGTTCCACAGATTCACCATCCTCTTGCTCATGAAATTTCTCCTCATCTTTGTTCTAATTGGACATCCTTTTATTCCGAGGTTGTGCCCTCTGGTCCTGGACTCACCCACCATTGGAAAGAGCTCTCCACACCTACTCTGTCTCGGCCTTTCAATAGGTTTGAATGAGATCCACCCCTCCAAATCTTCCAAACTCAAGTGAGTACACGCTCAGAGTTATCAAACTCTCCTCATACATTAACAAATTCATTCCCAGAATCATTCTTGAGCACCTCCTCTGAACCTTCTTCAATGCCAGTACATCGTTTCTCAGATAAAGGGCTCAAAATCACTCACAATGCTCCACGTGCAATCTGACCAATGCCGTTTAAATCCTCAGCATTACATCCTTGCTCTTTTATTCTAGTCCTCTCAAATTAAATACTAACATTACATTTGCTTTCCTTACCACCGACTCAAACTACAAGTTAGCCTTTAGGGAATCCTGCACAACGACACCCAAGTCTCTTTACACTCTGATATTTGATTTTTCTCCCCTTTTAAAATATAGTCTACCTCTTTAGTCCTTCAACCAAAGTGCATGACCATACACTTCCCTACATAGAAACATAGAAAATAGGTGCAGGAGTAGGCATTCGGCCCTTCGAGCCTGCACCGCCATTCAGTATGATCATGGCTGATCATCCAACTCAGAACCCTGTACCTGCCTTCTCTCCATACCTACCCCCGATCCCTTTGGCACAAGGGCCATATCTAACTCCCTCTTAAATATAGCCAATGAACTGGCCTCAATTGTTTCCTGTGGCAGAAAATTCCACAGATTCACCACTCTCTGTGTGAAGAAGTTTTTCCTCATCTCGGTCCTAAAAGGCTTCCCCTTTATCCTCACACTGTGACCCCTACAAACTCTTCCATCTGCCACTTCCTTGCTCATTCTCCCAATCTGTTCAAGTCCTTCCGCAGACACTCTGCTTCCTCAACACTACCTGTCCCTCCACCTATTTTTGTATCATCTGCAAACTTGCCACAAAGCCATAATTCCATTATCCAAATCACTGACATGTAATGTGAAAAGAAATGGTCCCAACACTGACCCCTGCGGAATACCACTAGTCACTGGCAGTCAACCATTCTTTGCCTCCTGCCAGTCAGCCAATCTGCTATCTATGCTGTTATCTTTCTTGTACTGCCATGGGCTCATACCTTGTAAAACAGCTTCATGCCTGGCACATTGTCAAATGCCATTTGAAAATCCAAGCAAGCAACATTTATTGACTCTTTGTCTATCCTGCCTGTTATTTCCTCAAAGAATACCAACAGTTATAGACCATAAGATCATAAGAAATAGGAGCTGAAGTAGGCCATTTGGCCCATCGAGTCTGCTCTGCCATTCAATCATGGGCTGATCCAATTCTTCCAGTCATCCCCACTCCTCTGCTTTCACCCCATACCCTTTGATGCCCTGACTAATCAAGAACCTATCTATCTCTGCCTTAAATATACCCAATGACTTGGCCTCCACAGCCACTCATGGCAACAAATTCCACAGATTTACCACCCTCTGATTAATTTAATTTCTCCGCATCTCAGTTCTAAAAGGACGTCCTTCAATCCTGAAGTCGTGCTGTCTTGTCCTAGAATCCCCTACCATGGGAAATAACTTTGCCATAATCTAATCTGTTCAGGCCTTTTAGCATTTGGAATGTTTCTATGAGATTCCCCCCTCATTCTCCTGAACTCCAGGGAATACAGCCCAAGAGCTGCCAGACGTTTCTCATATGGTAACCCTTTCATTCCTGGAATCATTCGCATGAATCTTCTCAGAACCCTCTCCAATGTCAGTATATCCTTTCTAAAATAAGGAGCCCAAAACTGCACACAATAGTCCAAGGGTGGTCTCATGAGTGCCTTATAGAGCCTCAATATCACATCCCTTCTCTTATATTCTATACCTCTAGAAATGATTGGCAACATTGCATTCACCTCCTTCACAACCGACTCAACCTGGAGATTAACCTTTAGGGTATCTTGCACAAGGACTTGCAAGTCCCTTTGCATCTCTGCATTTTGAATTCTCTCTCCATCTAAATAATAGTCTGCCCGTTTTTTTCTTCCACCAAAGTGCATGACCATACACTTTCCAGCATTGCATTTCATTTGTCACTTCTTTACCCATTCCTCTAAGCTATCTAAATCTCTCTGCAGGCTCTGTTTCCTCAACACTACCCGCTCCTCCACCTATCTTTGTATCATCAGCCAATTGAGCCACAAATCCATGAATACCGTAGTCCAAATCATTGACATGCATCATAAAAAGTAGCGGTCCCAACACCTACCCCCGTGGAGCTCCACTGGTAACCAGCAGCCAGTCAGAATAGGATCCCTTTATTCCCACTCTCTGTTTTCTGCCAAACAGCCAATGCTCCATCCACGCTCGTAACTTCTCTGTAATTCCATGGTTCTTATCTTGCTAAGCAGCCTCAAGTGCTGCACCTTGTCAAAAGCCTTCTGAAAATCCAAGTACACCACGTCTACTGCATCTCCTTTGTCTACCCTGCTTGTAATTTCCTCAAAGAATTGCAGTAGGTTTGTCAGGCAGGATTTTCCTTTCAGGAAACCATGTTGGCTTTGGCCTACCTTGTCACTTGCCTCCAGGTACTCCATAATCTCATCCCAAACAATCGATTCCAACAACTTCCTTCAGAACCCAAGGGTGCTTTCCATCAGGCCCAGGAGATTTATCATTAAGCTTCCTGAGCACCTTCTCAGTTGTAATTTTCACTGCACAAACTTCACTTCCCTGACACTCTTGAATGTCCGGTATACTGCAGATGTCTTCCATGGTGAAGCCTGATGCAAAATACGCATTCAGTTCCTCTGCCATCTCTTTATCTCTCATTACAATATCTCCAGCATCATTTTGTACTGATTCTATATCTACCCTCGACTCTCTTTTACCCTGGATATACTTAAAAAAGCTTTTAGTATCTTTTTGATATAAGTCGCCAGCTTCCTCTCATAATTCATCTTTTCCTTCTGAATAACTTCCTTAGTTTCCTTCTGCAAGTTTTTAAAAGCTCCCTAATCCTCTATCTTCCCACTAGCTCTGTCTTCCTTGTATGCCCTCTCTTTTGCTTTTACTTTGGCTCTGACTTCACTTGTCAGCCATGGTAATGTCCTTCTTCCCTTTGAAAATTTCTTCTTATTTGGAATATATCTGTCTTTCACTTCCCTCATTTTTCTCAGAAACTCCAGCTATTGTTGCAATGCTGCCTTTCCTGCAAATGTCCCTTTCCAGTCAACTTCGGCCAGTTCCCCTCTCATGCCATTGTAAATTCCTTCATTCCACTGAAATACCGACACACAGAAGGAGGAAGCTGTATTCTGGGGAGAATACACTCATGGGAAAATGCTCAGGATTCTATCAGGGAAAATGCTCAGGATTCTATCAGGGAAAATTTTATCATTCCATCAAAATTTCATCACTTTGATGAGGTTTTTTAAAAGTTAATTTGAATAATTTCTGTAATCATATGTAAATATGATCAAAACACTTGTATTAGTCCCTTCCGTTAGGCACAAATCTTCCTCAAGTGTCTCTTTTGGTGCTAACTGTGGATATTCAGAAACCTATCATCAAAACATCATACCTCAATCTAATAAGAGACTGGAGCTGTAAACAGACATAGTTGGAACTAAGAGCAGCCAAACATTACCTGTCATTGTGATATCTGATGAATTAGTCAACACCGAAAAGATTACGTTGTCATCATTGGCATCAACAGCAGTAAAAAGAACAAATACTGGTTCACCAAGCCGAGTTTGAATAGATGACTCTCCGGTGATGTTCGGTGGGAAATTATCTGTCAAAATGACATAAATGTTATTCAAGCCTTTCCGCCTTATATTACCTTCAATGTGCAAACAACTTTACACAAAATTATTATGTATTTTGTTTCAGTCAGAAGAAATTCAAGCACATTAAGAAAGGAATACTTCCTTGTCTTAAATCCACAATTGTCAGGTGACATGTAAAGGATTCAGAGCAGATTTATAGGCAGCTGTGAGGGAACAATTTCCTAACGTACAATATGCAAGAGCCATAAGTATCGCAAGCCTCAGACCTCAGGTGAAATGACACAGAGAAAGAGCTTGTTGTTTTAACCACCATGGCACTGCATTTTGCAGTAAATTAGCATTCACGTAGCACAGGATTTGTGCATCTCCTGTGACTGAAGGGATACTGTGAAGTTGGTGGTAGTCATCCATCATCACTCCTCAAAAATAATCAACATGTTCAGTAATATTGAAGATAGTGGGAGCATTCATGCCAGGCTTGCCTGGTCATAGGGCAATACAGCAAGGATACAGGCCCTTTGGCCCAACAAGACCAGCCAACTACTATGCCCCAAGCTTGTGTCAATGTCTTGCATTGGGCTCATATCGCAACAAGCCCCTTTTCTCCACGTACCTATCCAAGTGCTTCCTAAATGACTCTATTGTACCTTCCTCAACCACTTTCTCTGGTAGCTCATCCTATATATTCACCACACTCTGCATGATAAAGTTGTCCTTCTGGTCCCTTGTAAATCTTTCCATTCCCAGCCTAAAACTATGGCCTCTAGTTTTAAACTCTTATGTCCCTGGGGAAAAGACTGTTACCATCCACCTTATCTATGTCTCTCACAATTTAAACATATATGGTCACCTTTCATTCCTTAAAAACCTAGCCTGGCTAACTTCCTTTAACTCAGGCCTTCTAGTCCTGCAACATCATTGTAAATCTTCACTGCACTCGTTCTAGTTTAACCACAACTTTTCTATAATAGAACAATGAAAACTGTGCATAGTACTTCACATATGGCCCTACCAATGACGAACACAACTGCAACATAATATCACAACTCCTATAGTCAGTGCCTTATACTTCTTAACCACTTCCCTAACTGATGCTCCCTGCTGTCTAGGGTAGCCTTCTTCACTATAATAACAATCCATTTTGAGTCATCCACAGATTTACTGTCCTGGCCTTGTACATTCACAACCAAATCATTTATAAAAGTAACAAATAACAAGGGTCCCAACACTGACCCCTGCAGCATATCGTTAGTCACTGGCCTCCATTCTGAGAAAAAACCTCCCTCTGCTCTCTATCTTAAAGTCGATTTTGAATTCACCTAATTAGTTCTGCTGGATTCCATGGGATCTGCTCTTCCAGACCAGCCTACCATTTGGGACCTTATCAAAATCCTTGCTGATGTTCAAATTGGCAATATCCACTGCCCTACTCTCATCTACCTTTTTGATTACCCCTTCAAAAGGTCTCTCACAGATTTGTCAAATCTGACTTTCCATGCACAGAGCCAAGTTGAACTCTTCCTAATCATATATTGTCTATCCAAATATGGGTAGATCCTGTCCCTCAGCATCCATTCTAGTAATTTTCCTACCACTGACATCAGTTATCTCATTCTTTGGCATTTCCTTGCTATCCTTCTTAAACAACAGAACAATATTAGTCATTTCCAGTGTTCTAGAAATTCACCAGTGGCTAACAATGAAGC
This sequence comes from Mobula birostris, assembly GCF_030028105.1. Lineage (NCBI taxonomy): Eukaryota > Metazoa > Chordata > Chondrichthyes > Myliobatiformes > Myliobatidae > Mobula > Mobula birostris. Next base: position 36,373,098 of record NC_092373.1, read on the forward strand.
AAATATCTCCACAGGGGCCTCCATAGTTTCTTCTCTAGCCTCGCACAAAGTCTTAGGCCCTGGGGATTAACCCATCTCATGCATTACGGGCAAATTTCCCAAAGGCTGGTGAGGAAGAGACAGCAATAGCAATTTAATTTAGATTGGAGAAGCCATGAGCCCACAGCAAACACATTCCCTCACATTCTAAGCACTTGAAGGGCTTTATGTGCAAGTGTAGGCTTCAGCATCACACCAGTGATGTTGATTGCATACTACTGCATTCCATGGCTTCTCAATCTAAAGTAGGTTTTCTGCTTGCAGGACTGCTACACAATTTATCTATTCAGGGAGCTGTCAAATGTTTTAAGTGAGCTCATTTTAATAAAATAAAACTAATGTTACTATAAATAATAGATTTTTCAGTCCTAGAACATTTAGTGTTTTTAAAGTTCAGAATAACATCAGCAAAAATAAAATTACAATATCATATTTTACTGAATAGATCATATCCTATTCTGTTGCTTCCTATCACATAAATTGATTGGATTAAAAGTTGCCATCATAATAACAAGTTGATAACATTTTTCATTATTTATGTATCAAAATGCAACATCTCTGGGCAAGAGGAGATTGTAGTCTCGATGTGTCACACAGATTTTATCCTTGCAAAAACATAGCTAATGAAAATATCAAATAGCATGGTTTCGGTATATGTAACATGGATACAAAATAATCTCACCACAATCAGCTAAATTTTGTAATTAAAAATAGGTTACCCGCACTCTGATCTGATCTCAACAGAAAACTCTCGACTAAAATCCATCCCCAGTAATGACTTTGTGAGTAGCCCCGTGCCAGTGATAACAATAGCATAGCAAACATGCAAATAATACATACTCATTGTACTATTCTGTGCTGCAAATGATGTCACACTTCGTAATGTTGAAGCTCCAAAGGCAAAATCATCTGTACTCAAGATATCAAAAATGCAGTCATCATTTCCTTTACAAGTTTCATTAGCTTTGTCAATTTTCTCTTTGTCTGTGGTTTGCAAAAGCTCATCATAAAACTTAGGTACAAAACTGTTGTTGTTGTAAGTATACCAACTCTCTCCTTCAGTTGTGTTGTACGTAAATACACTGTTATTCTCTGTTGTTTTCCCTAGAAAACATATACACAAGTAAATGTAATTAGAATTATGTTATAATTACTCCATAATTAAATACCAGGCAAACAATTTAATTAACTACCAACAATATATAAAATACATGAAAACTATGGCTTACACGTGAGGCCAAAGTCAAAGAAAATCTGAGTGTCATTGGGCAAATTAGTTCCATCAAACTCAAGATATTGTCCATCAGCAGCTTTGAAGTCATCAGTTTTATCATCATTCCAGACTCCTAGATGCAAAAATGGGAAAGGATGTTATTGCAGTTTTTGTTCAGGTATAAGTGTCTCATTTTGCTATTCCACATCGCCATGCAAATTAAGAAGACATAAACGTACAGGAAAAGATCCTTGAGATTTATTTTTAATGTACATTTATAATGATGCATCTCAGCAAAAAAATCATCCAAGCTCAGAAACAAAATATATTTATGTAGCATATTTTATGAAGTAATTCCAAAGGATTTTATAACCAGTTAATTATTTACCAGTAATTACTTTTCTAATGCAAGAAGTATGTCAGTTTTCACACACAAAGTCAGATCATTTTATTTCGTGATATTCACTGAGGGATAAATAATGGAGATGAGCTCAGCAGAAACTCTCCTTCACTTGATTTCTTCCTTTAAGACACTTCATAAAACATGCAAATAAAATTTGATCTGACAGCAAATTGGTCAACATGGTAATTTGGTGCAGAAGTGTTGTTTTGTGCCTTCAACACTTCTGGTGCTTCATGTTAACTTCAGATTGGAAATACTTACATTTAATGCAAATTTTACTTATATGATACAGCAGACTAAAATAATTTACATTTAGATATTAACTTTTAATAAAGCAGTTAGTTTAAAAGTAAGGTAGATTTAAAGTAAGTGAAATCTTGGCTAGTTAAAATGTAAAACAGATTTGAATTGGCATGCACTAAGCTAATACGGGAATTGGTGCAAGACAGAGATTCCCAGCAATTAATCCTGCATTAAGCATTTGTATATTATGAAACAAGGTTACGGAGCTGGAAAATAGACATTGTGGTGCGTTAGCTAAGGGTAGAGCTTCCTGGACACTACTTTTATCTAATAGACTCCTTAATATTTGATAGTAGACTGGATTTTGGCATTGGCCAGGGATAGAAGGATCTGCAAAGGATAGGTCAGTGATGATGCACGATCCTCAGAAGGAGGATATTGTTGTCTGCAGGGAATTCAGGAGGATAGACAACCCAATGAGTTATATGCAGTTCATATGAAGATGCAGAAAGGGGAGAGAAAAAGGAAGGAGGCCATAGTGGGTATAATACTGTCTGGGACATAGATACTTCCAGCTACAAGCAAAGTGTTGGAATTCTGACTGAAAACTAAAAAGAGAGAAATATTCAGCGGTATAGCCAGTATCTGTGGTGAGAAATATTGAGGAAGATTTTCAGACCGATAATCTTTCATTACTGGGTAAAGTTAGAAATGAAACAAGTTTAAAGTTACACAGATAATAAATGAGGAGCAAGGAGAACACAAGAGCTTATCTACGATGAGGTGATGACAAGCAGAATGATACAATTGGTGGAGAATCCTAGTGAGCCAGGATAACCTGGCCTTATGGATTTACATGCATGTGTCATAAAAACGACCATGAAGGTAAACGGTTTTTGCACAGTTTCTTCCTGTGTATTTTTATTAAAAATAATGTTTATTTTTGAAATTTAAAAAAGCAGACTGTAAAACAATGTTAGCTTCAGAGGCTGGAAAGAGGTCATTGCTCTTCTATTACTGACAGACAAGGGACTTGCCCTTTAACAAGATCAGAAATGATTGCGAGGTGAATTAAAACAATTTTGTGACTTCACGGTCGTTGTACAATAGGTACATTCCTGAAGATGGTGGTATCACTCACCCAAGAGCCCTTCTGTTTTGTTTTTAAAAGAATTATCTAATGCAGTAGTGAAGGACAAAGCTCCCATTTTTCCTGAAACTGTAATCGATGTTCCACCCTCAAAACTGGCCTGTGTCTCATTGTTGTCTGTGATCTGTACAGTCACTTGATTTATGTAGGTGGAATTTTCTGTGAGAAAAAACAGATATTTTATCTTAAGCTATGTTGACCTACTCAAGAGATGTTAATTGAATTCATACGACAAAAGGGCTTCTTCAGAAAAATATGTTTGTTTCAAATTCCACTTAGAATTAAAACATATAAAAGAGTATTAATAAATAATTTTAAAACTATGTACAATACATTAAGATTAAACTCAGCGCAGGTCTTCAGGAACCACACAGGTTTTAACCCCACCATAGCACAGTTGCTGGAGATCAGATAAGTCAGTAAGGCAAGGACACTTCCAGTGTGTGTGTCAACCAACAGGCACGGTCAGATCCTCTGACATGAATATCTCTGACTACTGTCTCCTGCTGACTGATTATCGCCTATAGCAAGACCAAAAGCTGGCAAGGATAAATAGACAGGGAACTGAAAACCAGAAAGTGGCGTGGAATTTAAAAAGAATCAGAATCAGGTTTAATATTACTGGCATATACTGTGAAATTTGTTGACTCTGTGGCAGCAGCACAATACAATACATAGTAAGAGAGAGAAAGAAGTGTTCATGGGTTAAATGTCCATTCTGAAATTGGATGGTAGATGGGAAGAAGCTGTTCCTGAACCACTGAGTGTGTGCCTTTACACTTCTGTACCTCCTTCCTAATGGTAGCAAAGAGAACAAGGCATGACTTGGGTGATGGGGGTCCCTAATATGGGCACCTCCTTTTTGAGGTACCACTCCTTGAAGATGTCCTGGATACAACAAAGGCTAGAGTTCATGATGGAGATGACTAAGTTTACAACTCTCTGCAGCTTCTGTCCTGTGCAGTAACCCCTCTTAGAAACTTTCAAGTGTCTTTTAAGAGACTCCTAGATAGGTACATGGAGCTTAGAAAAATAGAGGACTATGGGTAACCCTAGGTAATTTCTAAAGTCAGTACATGTTTGGCACAGCATTGTGGGCCGAAGAGCCTGTACTGTGCTGTAGATTTTCTATGTTTCTATGTTTTTGGAGACAGACTGAATCTTCTCAAACACCTAATGACATACAGTACAGCTGCTGTCATGCCTTCTCTGTAGTTGCATCAATATTTTGGGTCCAGGTTAGATCCACAGAGATATTGACATCCAGGAACTTAAAATTGTTCACTCTTTCCACTTCTGATCCCTCTATGAGGACTGGTGTTTTTTCCCTCATCTGACCCTTTCCTAAGTAAACAATCAGGTCTTTGGTCTTACTGATATTGAGTGCAAGGTTATTGTTATGGCACCATGCCAATAATTGCTATATCGCACTCCTGACTGCCTTCTCATCACCATCTTAAATTCTGTCAACGATGGTTGTATCATCGGCAAATTTATAAATGGCATTTGAGCTGTGTGTAGCCACACCATCATGGGTGTAGAGAGTGTAGAGCACTGGGCTAAGCACAATTCCCTTAGGAGTACCAGTGTTGATTGCCAGCAAGGTGGAGATGCTGTTTTTGATCTGCAGATTGTGGTCTTCCGGTTAGGAAGCTGAGGATTCAGTATTACAGGGAGGTACAGAAGCCCAGGTTCTGGAGCATTTTGATCAGAACTGTAGGAATAATCGTGTTAAACGCTGAGCTATAGTCAGTAAACAGCACCCTGACACAGGTATTTGCATTGTTGAGGTGATCTAAGGCTACTTGAAGAACCAGTGAGATCATGTCAATTGTACGATAGGCAGATTGCAGTGGGTCCAGGTCCTTGCTGAGACAGGAGTTAATAATAGCTATAACCAACATCTCAAAGCACTTCTTCACTGTAGATGTAAGTGCTACTGGATGAAAGTCATTAAGGCAACTCCCCTTGCTCTTCTTGGGCACAGTTATAATTGTTGCCTCTTTGAAGCAGGTGGGAATTTCGACTGTAGCAGTGAGAGATTGAAAATGTCTTTATAAACCCCCGCCCAGTTGTTAGGCACAGGTTTTCTGAGCTCTGCCGGGTACTCCATCAGGGCCTGTTGCCTTGCGAAGGTTTATTCTCTTGAAAGACAGTCTGGCGGCAGCCTCTGAGATAGAGGTCACAGGGTCACTGGGCACTGCAGGAATTCCCACAGGTGCAGTTTTATTCTGCCTTTCAAAGCAAGCATAAAAGGCAGTGAGCTTGTCTGGCAGTGAAGCATCACTGCCATTCATGATGTTAGGTTTGCTTTGTAGGAAATGATTCCAATTCTGATAAAATGCATGGCAGAGGAGCAGAGGTCCTCAGGTCAATGTCACAGCCAGACACTCTGATCTACTGTCAGTCTATTGATTGGTGAACATCTGATGGAAGCAGCTTAAGTCTGCCTCCAGCATCAGGGTTAATTGCATGAGAGGTAGGGTCATCGTATATGGCAAAGGATTGGGATATATCTTTGTCTCCTTCTGTGTAAGATCTGATAACCTCAAGGCATCAACTTCCAAGAAGCAAGGGTTGGCATGTAGCACTGGGTGGGTGAAACAGTAACTGGGAATATGGCAACAGCACTTCTCTCAATTACAAGAATGAACCTCTATTTGATATAATTTATTTGGTACTAGAAGATCATTAAAACTTTAAATGAGGTCCAAACATGAAAGGTTTGGCCAAGATCTTTCCAAGCTGCTGCTTAGACCAGTTGCATATCTAGTGCCAAACTAGATCTCTGCCATATATGTTCTGCTAGATATTACTTCACAGTTTTCATCTCATCACAACAGCTTACATTGACTTTATCATATAATGGGAATTAATGAAGGCAAATATTATTCACTCTAACCTGTAACATTTACAATATTTCCATCAATCAGGAGAATTATTTCATCGTCATTAATAAGATTCCACTGAACCTGTAAAAAGAGAATAATTTCAGTGCCTCTATTTAAACCAATGACAGGTTCAAAATATTTGCAAACACAATTGTATTCAGTCTATCAATTCCTTTAAAAATTCTGCTATTTAGGGCCCCTTTCTGTTATACTTGCTGGGCTTTAAAGAAATATAGAAAAAAAACTTCCTCTACTGCAGTTGACACATGCCCACTGACCTGAAATAAGCCTGAGCTACCTATTACAAGCCTGATGCATTTCAATGTTTTAGTATGTTCCTATACAACAAGCAAGTTAGAGATAGTAGAAAGTCACTTAAGTATTGCAGCATATTCACTATTCAACAGCATAATGTCAAATATTTTACAGAATTTAGGGATCATTGTTATTTTTTAAAATAGAATATATTGAAGGCACTGGAGAGATGAAATAAAAATTATCTACTGAAAACTCTGAGCAGATCAGGTAGCAACTGTGGAGGAAGAAAATCCAATTAATGTACAATGGTTTCAATGACTTTTTCCAGGTTAAAAATTTCTACTGCATTTGAAATGAAGAATAAAATTCAAAATTAGTAAAGACAGATAATAAGATATTTAATGTATCTTTTATTTACTTATATCATCTGAAGCACTTCACAAAAAATTATTATTTTTGGAAATATAATCACTCATGCATGCAAAACTAGCAGTAGGATTTTTCATTGTAATTTCCCACAAACAGCAACTAAATAAATGACAAATTAATCTGCCTTTAGTGCTGTTAGTTGTCACAGTACCACATGAATTTGTTAGGATATCTTTATTCACTTGAACGGCAGTTATCTAAGCTTCACTCACAACATCTGGAGGAACTCAGCAGGTTGGGCAGCACCCGTGGGAAAGATCGGTCGACGTTTCGGGCCAGAACCCTTCGTCAGGACTGTAGAGGGAAGGGACAGAGGCCCTATAAAGACAGTGGGGGGAGGGTGGGAAGGAGAAGGCTGGTAGGTTCCAGGTGAAGAACCAGTAAGGGGAAAGATAAAGTGGTGGGGGAAGGGAGGCAGGGAGGTGATAGGCGGGAAAGGTGAAGGAAAAATAGGGGAAAACACAATGGGTAGTAGAAGGAGGCAGAACCAAGAGGAAGGAGGTAGGCAGCTGGGGGAGGGGGCAGAGAGACATAGGGATAGAGGAAGGGAGGGGGAGGGAATTACCGGAAGTTGGAGAATTCTATGTTCATACTAAGAGGCTGGAGACTACCTAGACGTTTTATGAGGTGTTGCTCCTCCAACCTGAGATTAGCCTCATCATGGCAGTAGAGGAGGCCATGTATGGACATATCTGAATGGGCGTGGGAAGCAGAGTTGAAGTGGGTGGCTACTGGGAGATCCTGTCTGTTTCGGCGGACGGAGCGGAGGTGCTCGATGAAGCGGTCCCCCAATCTGCATCGGGTTTCACCGATGTAGAGGAGGCCGCACCGGGAGCACCGGATGCAATAGATGACCCCAACAGACTCAGAAGTGAAGTGTTGCCTCACTTGGAAGTACTGTTTGGGGCCCTGAACGGTGGCAAGAGAGGAGGTGTAGGGACAGGTGTAGCACTTGCGCTTACAGGGATAAGTGCCAGGTGGGAGATCCGTGGGGAGGGACGTGTGGACCAGGGAGTCGCGGAGGGACCAATCCCTGCGGAAGGCGGAGAGGGGTGGAGAGGGAAAGATGTGCTTAGTGGTGGGGTCCTGTTGAAGGTGGCGGAAGTTGCGGAGGATAATGTATTGGATCCGGAGGCTAGTGGGGCGGTAGGTGAGTATCTAAGCTTACTGATAGATATTGCCTGTCTAATCTAACAGTATTATTCCACAATTGCACTTCTAGATATTAGTCCAGAACAGGAGTTGAAATCCTGGACACGAGGAAATCTACAGATGCTGGAAATTCAAGCAACACACATCAAAGTTGTTGGTGAACGCAGCAGGCCAGGTAGCATCTCTAGGGAGAGGTACAGTTGATGTCTCGGCCCGAAACGTCGACTGTACCTCTTCCTAGAGATGCTGCCTGGCCTGCTGCGTTGAAATCCTGGACTGGGGCTTTAACGTATGATCTTCCACCTGTTGAAGAATGAGTGGGTGTAGCACTTAAAGAGATTAGACACTTCATCATTAAAATGCAAATGATTGTGGATCCCTTATAAATAATATTGATTACCTTTGTTCCACTGGGTCCTTCTGCTGCCAATGCTATGAAGTTTGTTGCTTCTGATGTTCTGTTTTCTCCTGCTCTGATGGTTCGACCCTGTAATCTGAATACTACTGTATCATTTTCATCTCTCGAATTTAATAAGATGAATTCGCCCAGACCATTAAATGTGTATTTTACTCCATCCAGGGACACCACATGAGGATCTCCAAAAAAGAAACCTGGTAGATTTAAACAAAACAAGTACTTTTAACTAAGAAGGAAGCCACTTGAGGAAGTGCAACTCTTACTTTTGGTTTGGAATGGCAGTGATAAACAATTGAAGTAGAGGGAGTCTTATCTTTTGCTCACTTCACACTGATTTTATTCATGTTGGCTTTGGAGATCCATGCCTGCGGCACTCAGTCAAGAGCAAGTAACTTGAATTAAAATACAATAGATTGATCTTGATCAACTTTAAGCAGGTTTTCAAGTCACTTGATTCCATTTTACTTTGGGTTTATGTGGACAAAACAGCACAGTTTTTTCCTACCATCTGCGGTTTTTTAAAACATAATTTTACTACACTGATCTTTATTTATGTAAGTTGGAAATAATAGTTGCAGTTTAAAAATTGTATTTAAATATTCTCTATCATTGAAGAAAGTGAAGTTGAGGATTTTGATAACTATATCATAGGATGTAATTATCATCACCCTGAAGCGGATAATTGAAAAATGACGATGACCTTCTTCATCTGTATATATGGTTGTTTAACTCACAATGATATCACTCATAATGATATCTCTCAGCCATCCGGAATCTATGCAGATATTTTTCTTTCTTGTTCAGTGGGGGAGTGGGGGCAGGTTATCTGTTATATAAATGTGCCAGTTGCATGAGCATTACTCAAAAATAATTACTGTACATCACACACTATATTTCTGGAATAAATCTTTAAATAAATTGCTGAATTTATGTGTTGCTGAAATATGACACCTCCTTATTCTTTTAAGGAATGTGAACAATTCACACTGCGATTCTATACTTCAAAGCTAAACATTGTTAATGTAAAGTACCACAGAACTAAATCAAATGAATGGTAGTATTTGTCACCGTATCAAGTACCAAAACATCAAAGAGGATGTTGCTGCTAATCAATTTACAACTGCACAGCCCTTATATATAAATGTAAAAAAACCAAAAACGTCTGTTCACACATATTTTTCTGAAATAAAGTTCACTGTTTGAGATTATTTTCATAAAGCAAATAAATAATATCTAGACTCTGGATAGACTTTTTGCCTGGATTCAGCTAACACTTAAAATTAAATCATAATTTAATTTTAAATCATAATCTAATCTAATCTAATAACTCTCATTGTCAAATGGACAGTGGAATTTATTCACTGTTCTGGATATTCATCAGTTCTCCAGCACTTTACTGACTAAAAGTCAATGGCTGAGAAAATTTAGAATTACTAGAAATTTTTTAACAGTTCCATGAGAATTTTGGATGCAGAGATATCAGAAAAACAAGATTTTATAGTGGTAGCCAAGATCAGAATTCACTTAAGGGTGCTGTTGTGACATACAAGTGTGTATCTTTATTTGAAATCATGTTAGACCTGTGCTGGCCCCTATAAAAATAATTTTGAGGGAAAACAAATGATCAAAGTAAGCCACCGATAGTCTGCACATCAATTTATGCTGAGACTCCAGTACTTACAGGTTCAGAGAAGCAATTTTTTCTTTCTCAGTAGCAGGCCCTAGGTCACAGATCCAACATCATGTCAACCTTGGCATTAATTCCAAAATCCCCGTTGATTTCAATAGTGACTCAATGTTTGAAGTTTAGGAATGAAAGAGTGTGTCAGTTTAACTCATCTAATGTTCATCTCTTTGTTTATATGTCTTAATAAACTTAATTATTTTAAATGAAATAAAATCATTGATTTTTAAAAATCAGTACACTGTCCATGGCCTTGTCAACACAGAGGTCAACTCTGAATTTCAGGATGCAGTGAGCCAGCATAGTGAACTCCCTATATCAAGGTGTGTAGGGATGACAGACCTGGTTCCGTGTACCCAATTTTCTTGTGGCAGTAAATAGTTAAACTATTGATAACAAAGTTGGCAAAGTTAGTAAGATGAAAAAACAGCTTACTACTTTTTATCAAAAGTAAATGGTACACAATATACCTATACACTTTATATGAAATACATTACCTATCCTCGGGGGAATGTATCCAAAGCAAAAATCTAGTGGTCTCCTCGAATAGTAAAGCGAACAGAAATAAGAATTGCCAGAGTCTCTGCAGCAGTTGTTGTATGGATCAACTTCATTCTCTGAATAATTTGACAGTGAAAAATTATTAGTGATTAAAAGTGATCATATGAAAACATGCTTTGCACTGCTTGGAGTAACGCTGGTGAAATACATTTCCTGCTTTAGTAAATATTATTAAAATAAATTACTTATTCAAAGGAACGGGATACTAAAGAAAAGTTCTAGTTATTTGCACATAAATGGAACAGCTCCTTGCTCTCAAAAATAATTTATCCATGACATTAGCAAGGCTGCATTTGGAAAATTATGTTCAGTTTTGGTTACCCTTCTAAAAAAAAGATGCATTCAGCTGGAAAGTGTGCGAGGAGATTTGAGAGGATGCTGATGGGATGAGGTTGTGGAAAAGATTGAGTATATGGGATATTTTTCATTGGAGCACAGCAGAATGAGGAGTGACCTTATGGAGGTGTACAGAATCATGACAGGTGTAGGTAGGGTCAATGCACACAGTCTTTATCCCATGATTGGGGAATCAAGAACTTGAGGGGAGAAATTTAAAATGAATCTGAGGGGAAATCTTTCACCCAGTACGTAGCGACTATATGGAATGAGCCAACAGTGGAAGTGGTTGAGGCAGGCACATTAACAACATTTAAAAGGCAGTTAGATAGTAAATGGATAGGAAGGTTTAGAGGGATATGGACCAAATGTGGGAAACTTGGTCAGTATAGACCATTTTGGCCAAAGGGACTGTTTCTGTGCTGTATGACAATTTGACTGAAACTGTTACCAAATTTTATAGTGGGATATTCAGTATCTAGTTACACAATCCCTTGGAGTATTATTGTACCAGAAGTCTTGGTAGATATTGGCACTAATGACATAGGGAGACAAGGTGAGGAGGTCCTGAAGGGAGATTTTAGGGAACAAGGTAGAAAGCTTAGAAACATAACTTCCAGGGTAGTAATCTCTGGATTGCTGCTGGTGCCACGTACACAGTGAGGGTAAGAATAGGAAACACGAGAAAATCTGCAGATGCTGAAAACTCAAGCAACACACACAAAATGCTGGTGGAACGCAGCAGGCAAGGCAGCATCTATAGGAAGAAGTACAGTTGACGTACTTCTTCCTATAGATGCTGCCTGGCCTGCTGCGTTCCACCAGCATTTTGTGTGTGCTGAGGATAAGAATAGGATGATTTGATGGGTGACAACATGGCTGAGGAACTGACGCAGGGGCAGGGGTTCAGATTTGTGGATCATTGGGATCTCTTTAGGGGGAAATACGACCTGTACAAAAGGGATGGTTTACACCTGAACACAAGGGGATCCAATATCTCTCCGGGCAGGTTGGCTTGAGTTGTTCAGGTGAGTTTAAACTAATTTGGTAGGAGAATGGGAATTGGAATGATAGTGCTGAGGATGAGGTAGTTGGTTTAGAAGCAGAGGCAAGGTGTATTGAGATTTCTAGCAAGGAGAGGCTGATGATAGGGCAAAATTGCGGTCAACAGGATGAGTTGCAATGTAAAAGGTGGACAATATCGAGAAAGGTGAGTAATGGACTGAAGGTGTTATATTTGAATGCCGTGCAGTATACCGAATAAGGTCGATGAGCTTGTAGCACAGTTACAGATTGGCAAGTATGATGCAGCCATCACTGATTGCTGACTGAAAGAAAATTATAGCTTGGGGCTTAATGTTTAAGGATACACATTGTATTGAAAGGATAGGCAGGAAGGCAGAGTGGGTGGCGTGGCTCCACTGGTAAAAAATGAAATTAAATCATTAGAAGGAGGTCACATAGGGTAGGAATATGTTGAATCATTGTGAATAGATCTAAGGAACTGCAAGGGTAAAAAGACACTAATGGGAGTTATATACACACCCTCAAAAAGTAGTACAGACGTGATATACAAGTTACAATGGGAGATAAAAAATGCATGCCAAAAGGAAATGTTACAATAGTCACACGGGATTTGTTTCATGGATAGATTGGGAAAATAGGATTGGTGCGGGGTTCCAAGAAGGGAATTTCTACAATGCCTATGAGATGGCTTTTAGGAGCAGCTCGTGGTTGGGCCCACAAGGGGATCAGATACTCTGGATTGGGTGTTGTGTAATGAACCGGAAATGACTACAGAGATTAAGGTAAAAGAATCCTTGGGGCAAGTGATCATAATATGATTGAATTCAACCTGATATTTGAGAAGGAGAAGCTAAAGTCAGACATATCAGTATTACAGTGGAGTAAAGAGAATTACAGAGGCACGAGAGAGGTGTTGGCTAGAATTGATTGGAAAAGGACACTGGCAGGGATGATGGCAGAGCAGTAATGGCTGGAATTTCTGGAAGCAATTCAAAATGCACAGGATAGATACATCCCAAAGAGGAAGAAGTATTCTAAAGGCAAAATGACACAACCATGGCTAACAAGGAAAGTCAAAGCCAACATAAAAGCCAAAAAGAGGGCATATAATACAGCAAATATTATGGGAAGTTAGTGGATCAGGAAGCTTTTCAAAGTACCAATGGAAGGCAACTAAAACAAGTCCTTAAGCAGATAAAGATGCAAGCTAGCCAATAATATTAAAGAAGATACTAAAAGTTTCTTCATATACATAAAATGTTAAAGAGAGGTGAGAGTGATATCAGACTGCTAGAAAGCAATGCTGGAGAGGTAGTAATGGGGGACAGTGAAACAGCAGATGAACTGAATAAGTATTTTGTATCAGTTTTCACTGTGGAAGACACCAGCAGTATGGTGGAAGTTCCAGATGTCAGGGATCATGAAGTGTGTGATGTTACCATAACTAGAGAGAAGTTTCTTAGGAAAAGGAAAGGTCTGAAAGTAGATAAATTACCCGGACCAAATGGTGTACACCCCAGGGTTTTGAAATAAGTGGTTGAAGAGATTGCATAGGCATTAGTTATGATCTTTCAAGAAACACTAGATTCTGAATGGTTCCAGAAGACTGAAAAATTGCAAATGTCAGTCTACTCTTCAAGGGAGAGAGGAAGAAGAAAGGAGACCAACTAGGCCAGTTAGTCTGACCTCAGTGGTTGGGAAGATGTTGGAGTCGATTGTTAAGGATGCTGTTTCGGGTTACTTGAAGGCACATGATAAAGTAGGCTGTAGTCAGCATGGTATCTTCAAGGGAAAAATCTTGCCTGAAAAATATGTTGGAAATTTTTGAAGAAATAACAAGCAGGAGAGACAAAGGAGAATCAGTTGATGTTGTGTACTTGTATTTTCAGAAGGCATTTGACAAGGTGCTGCACAAGAGGCTGCTGAACAAGCTACGAGCCAATAGTATAACAGGAACGATTCTAGCATGGATAAAACAGTGGCTGATTGGCAGGAGGCAAAGAGTGGGAAAAAAGGGAGTTTTTTCTGTTTTGTTGCCGGTTTCTAGTGGTGTTCCACAGGGGTCTGTGTTGAGACCAACTCTTTTTACATTATATATCAATGATTTTGATAATGGAATTGATGGCTTTGTTGTAAAGTTTGCAGACGATATGAAGATAGGTGGAGGGGCAGGTAGTTTTGTATAAAATCAATTGTGATTCAATTTTGTAAAACAATAAAACATGAAAACTTCCAAGGAGGAGTAAATACTTTCTATAAGCGCTGTATGAAATTATGATCACTACTCCCAAAATACTCCCTCATCAAAATCAAAATTGATCACCTGACCAGGTTCCTTTCTCAGTGCAAGGTCTTATGGTCTCTTACCTAATTGGACTATCAGCATATTATTTCAAGAAATCCTCCTGGATGCACTTAACAAATTCTGGCCATCTAAGGCACTTGCGCTAAGAGAGAACGATTGCATCTTTCCATAATCTGCTTGCATATGCATTTTTCTAGATACTGCTGGCCATTGAGAGTCCCATCATATTGATCTCACTTTTTCTCTTCCTGTGTTTTGACCATATGGCCTCACCAGATGAGCCTGTCAAGATGACTTTCTCAAGACTAGTTGCCGTTCTCCGTGCTCAGCAATGCAACTACCACACTTCTTTAATATCCGTCCCTAACACAATCTGAAACTTCTAAATCTGGGAAAGTTATACTGACAGACCTGTCTCTCTCAATCAAATTTCTGCAAAGCATAATTTCATGTACTAATTCAGGCTCTAAGCTCATCAACCTCCTTGCATTAAATTAAATACTCCTCAGACCTTCAGTCCCACATGTTCATTAATCTATCCCAGCCTGTGCTTTCTTTTAGACTTACTTGAGCCACCAAGGACCCAATAGTTTAAATCTGCCCAAGTGTCATTGGCACCCTCCTTGCAAGAATCAGGAGATGTAGAGTCAGTATGGATAGAACTGAGAAATTGTAAGGGCAAAAAGACCTTGATGGGAGTTATCTACAGGCCCCCAAACAGTAGCCTGGATATAGGGTGCAAGTTAAATCAAGAGTTAAAATTGGCATGTTGCAAAGGTAATTCTATAGTTGTTATGGAGGAAGGAGGATAGTTATAAAGGAGGATAGTTAAAGCTTCTTTCGGTATGTGAAGAGGAAAAAAATTAGTTAAGACCAAAGTTGGGCTCTTGAAGACAGAAACGAGTGGAATTATTATGAGGAACAAGGAAATGGCAGACAAGCTGAACAGGTACTTTGGATCTGTCTTCTCTAGGGAAGACACAAACTATCTCCCAGATGTAATAGTGGCCAGAGGACCTAGGGTAACAGAGGAACTGAAGGAAATTCGCATCAGGCACAAAATGGTGTTGGGTAAACTGATGGGACTGAAGGTTGATAAATCCCCAGGGCCTGATGGTCTGCATCCCAGGGTACTTAAGGAGGTGGCACTAGAAATCGTGGACACATTGGTAATCATTTTCCAATGTTCTATAGATTCAGGATCAGTTCCTACGGATTGGAGGGTAGCTAATGTTATCCCACTTTTTAAGAAAGGAGGGAGAGAGAAAACAGGTGACTATAGACCAGTTAGTCTGACATCAGTGGTGGGGAAGATGTTGGAATCAATTATAAAAGATGTAATAGCGTCATATTTGGATAGCAGTGGCAGGATAGGTCAGAGTCAGCATGGATTTATGAAGGGGAAATCATGCTTGACTAATTTTCTGGAATTTTTTGAGGATGTGACTATGAAAATGGACATGGGAAAGCCAGTGGATGTAGTGTACCTGGACTTTCAGAAAGCCTTTGATAAGATCCCACAAAAGAGGTTAGTGTGCAAAATTAGAGCAAATGGTATTGGAGGTAGGGCACTGACATGGATAGAAAATTGGTTGGCAGACAGGATACAAAGACTAGGGATTAATGGGTCCTTTTCAGAATGGCAGGCAGTGACTAGAGGGGTACTGCAAGGCTCGGTGCTGGGACCGCAGCTATTTATAATATACATTAATGATTTAGATGAAGGGATTAAAAGTAACATTAGCAAATTTGCAGATGACACAAAGGTGGGTGGCAGTGTGAAATGTGAGGAGGATGTTATGAGAATGCAGGGTGACTTGGACAGGTTGGGTGAGTGGGCAGATGCAGTTTAATGTGGATAAATGTAAGGTTATCCACTTTTGTGGCAAGAACAGCAAGGCGGATTACTATCTGAATGGTGTCAAATTAGAAAAAGGGGAAGTACACGAGATCTAGATGTCCTTGTTCATCAGTCACTGAAAGCAAGCATGCAGGTACAGCAGGCAGTGAAGAAAGCTAATGGCATGCTGGCCTTCATAACAAGGGGAATTGAGTATAGGAGCAAAGAGGTCCTTCTGCAGTTGTACAGGGCCCTGGTGAGACCACACCTGGAGTATTGTGTGCAGTTTTGGTCTCCAAATTTGAGGAAGGGCATTCTTGCTATGGAGGGAGTGCAGTGTAAGTTCACGAGGTTAATTCCCGGGATGGAGGGACTGTCATATGTTGAAAGATTGGAGCAACTGAGGTTGTATATACTGGAATTTAGAAGGATGAGAGGGGATCTGATTGAAACATATAAGATTATTAGGAGATTGGACAATCTAGAGGCAGGAAACGTGTTCCCGATGTTGGGGGAGTCCAGAACCAGAGGCCACAGTTTAAGAATAAGGGGTAGACAATTTAGAACGGAGTTAAAGAAAAACTTTTTCACACAGAGGGCTGTGGTTCTGTGGAATGCTCTGCCTCAGAAGGCAGTGGAGGCCAATTCTCTGGATTCTTTCAAAAAAGAGTTAGATAGAGCTCATAAAGATAGCGGAGTGAAGAAATATGGGTAGGAGGCAGGAAAAGGGTACTGATTGTGGATGATCGGCCATGATCACAGTAAATGGTGCTGGCTTGAAGGGCTGAATGGCCTACTCATGCACGTATTGTCTATTGTCTATTGATAAGTGAAATCAATATGACGGCAAGGATATTAGATGTAGAGTAACTCGCCCTTCTTGTACAGGTCCTATCTTCCCAGAAGGTGAACCCAAAAGATCCAGGTATCTGAAGCTCTTCCTCCTGCACCATTTCTTTAGCCATGCAATCAACTGCATTATCTACAATCTGACTGACTAAGGACTTTCTGTTGAGCCAAGACAGCTTCTCTCTAAGTTCAATTCAGACTTCTTCCCCATTTCAACAAATTTTCAGTGAAGACTGGTGACAAGGGACTATATCAGCTTAGAGCACATGACCTTATAAGGAATAAACCAGACACAGAAGGCCCAGTCACTCATCTTGGGTGTGATTCTTATGTATTATACATGTGGCTGCTTGGCTTATATAGAAACAACAGATGAAACCAGGATGACATGCATCCAGATCAGAGATGCAGCAATTTCATGGGAACTGAAGTGAAGATCAATTAAGGTTTAAAGGCTCTATAAAATTGCAGGGAAATAAAAACATTAGCTGTGTATGCTACTTTATTACAGTGTATAACATTTCTTGTACAAACGCATATTGCATGATTTCTGTAATTTCTTGTGACAACCTATGTTACTATTAGAAGTATTTTGCCTTATATTAGCAGGAGAGTTGTCTAACTTCAATAAACTTTGAATAGGAATTCTAAGGTTGTCTATTCTGGCTTTATTCTACTCAGACAGGTTCCAAACACAGATGACAGAGTATATTGGGGAGTATGCTACAACTTTTATTAATTAAAATAAAACACTTCCAGTGTGCTCCTCAAATTGGCATCTGAGTTTGTGTGCTGCTCCAGCTGGATCAGCAGTGCTAGAGTCGGAATTAATTCCGGTAGCTTAAAATATTTTCCTACATTTTTTTCAGATCTGAGACATTCCTTCTTGAAAATACATGGCTATGTGAATATGGAACGTTTAAATGAATCTTCATCAAAATCATATTAATTACTATTTAAATAGTGTAAAATAGTAGATTAAAATTATATGTGCAGAACTTGATATAGATTTATCATTTATTTTAATGATATAAACATAATTAATCTTTTATTTATTCAAAGTTAAACAATTAAAGAATTGTATTTTACGCAACAGTCTGATTCATAACGTAATTTCTAAGGAAATAATTGCACATTATTATTAGCTGATGGGCTTCCTTGGTCTTTTTAATAATATTTTAAAATATTATTTAAGTAACTTCTATTTTTTCTTACCACTATAGCTTCTTTGCACTCTTGGTAAAAAAACATTGTAATAATAATTTCGTTGCTGAAGATAATATGAGTATCCCCTCCAGATCCAAGCCCAAAAGTTGAAGCCAGTCCAAGGTGCTGGAAGAAATCGTTCTTTTTCACCATAGATCAGACCACCATTAAATGAATAATAACATCTCACTCCTGAGCCCAGCCTGTTAGGGAATCGGCTTTGGAATGTCCAAAATGTATCTGAAAAAAGAAGTTATTTTGCCACATTTAATTTGCTCAAACTGCTCACTTGTCTTGCATTACAACCTACATTAATTCACCTCCAAAATAAGTGCTGCAAGTAACTGACTCTCATTTTAGATAGTTCATCAAATCATCCTTAACTTATTTACAATAGACAATGATCCTTCAAAGTTTCTTTTCAAAATTTTCATCATTTTATTAATTCCATGAATTCAAGGTTAGGGTCATTTTATTAATTCCATGAATTCGATTGACTTATTATCCAATTGAAATTGACCCTAACCTGATTGGTTTGCTAGTGTTTTTCAGTAGTATTTTTAAAAGTCGATCTCATTGTTGAAAATTTTAGGTCAGATGGGATAAAGGTTTTAATAAATCAGTCATTTGATTTCAGCTGCTGCTGTGAGATTCTGATCTTTCAAGATATCCTGTTAACCATAGGTACTCCAGTATATCCTTAGGTGTCGTTCATTGTAAACACTAATTTCACTATATGTTTCAGTAGAAATGTGATATATAAATGAATTTGAATCTCTATCAATAGTCTTTATAGATTTCTTGAATACCATCCTGCATTTCCACATCATATACTCCATGATGATCTGTTGGGTCATTGGTCCCTTAGGGCCATTTCACCATAGTTGTCAGAACCTTCTATTGCCTATTGCCAGACAAGGATCCTGTCTGCATCCTTCCATATCACAATTTTCACTCTTATGAAAATGCTTAAAACTTCTTTCAACCAACTTTTGAAACTTTACTCAATACCTATATTTACCTGTTTCTTTGCATTTTATATTACCATGAGATTTTTAAAGAAATGATTGCAATAAACTCCTACATTTCTATTTTCCCAATTTTATAGAACAAATACTTAGACATTCCTGCTGACACATGATGTAAGTTATTTCTCTCATTAACACAGGAAGATATTTGACTGTTTCAGGTATGTTTTGCTCAACAGATTTAGAAAGGCCCATTCAGCTTGTAAATTATTCCATTTATTTGTTTCTCATCCATAAAAAAACTTAACCAACAAAAATCCACTCATTTCAGTTTTTTAAAAAATCAGCTTGACCCCCTTCACCGTTTCCCATCCCCTTTCCCTCTCATGTTATCTCCTTGCCTGCCCAGCACCTTCCTTTGGTTCTCCTCATCCCACCCCCCACCTTTTTTTCTTTCCTCCATGGCCATCTGTCTCTTTCACCATTCAACTTCCCAGCTCTTTGCTTCATCCTTCCCGCTCCAAGTTTTACCTATTGTCTGGTGTTTCTCTTTCCCCTCTCCCCACCTTTCAAATCTACTCCTCAGCTTTCTTTTCTCCAGTTCTGCCAAAGGGTTGTGGCTCGAAACGTTGACTGTCCTTTTTTCCATAGATGCTGCCTGGCTTGTTGAGTTCCTCCAGCAGTTTGTGTGTTTTGCCCAGCATCTAGTCTTTTTGGTTGAGAGTTCAAAATTTTTATCTAAACCTCCTTGCCATCCAGGAGAAATAGCGCTTTGGCTCATGGTAGGGTCACTTATGCCAGACAGGTCAAAGGGAAGAAGCCAGACTAAAAGAGGTCCAGGTTTGAGAGTTCAGTTCGGGGCTAACAACTCTGACTGGTCAAACAAAACTACTATAGAAACAGCAAAGAAGACTCCTTCTAGATCTGTGTGTGGTGGTATTCCTGACACTCTACCTGAGACTTGCACAGTTTTCAGGGACAGAGATGGTAGACCTTCATTTCTGCCCTGAACAGCAGTGGCATAATGGGCTGTAATTTCAACCACTACTTCCATAAAAATAAGTGAATGAGAGATAGGGTCATTAATTTCTGCTGGGATTACATGCAATTGAAACAAAATCAGATTGCATATTTGGGAATGTGTAATGCTAATTGACATGCAGTTAAAAGCTGTTTTTCATTTTAAATCTGGTTGGAGGATCGAAGTTTTTGGATGGATGGACTCAGTGTCGGCTGTGGTTGGGTGCTTCCAATGCTTTGGCAAGTTGTCGGTGCCTGGAGGTTTATGGCAGAGAGAGTTTCTCCCTTTTGCCGCCTGCTATCTGGGACTCGGGAGTCGATCAGGACTTGAGACTTTTTTTTAACGTGCCTATTGAAGCACCTTCAATTACTCCAGAAGACTGAGGTTTGGTAAAATACTGAAAGGCTTTTATTCGCTGTACAATATGACCTCCACAGTGAGTGTCTGCCCCCGGACTGAGGGGGAGGGGTAAGGCGAACACCTTTATACAGGACACTGTGGGAGGAGCCACAGGGGCAGTCAGCAGAGGTGTGTGTGTCCAGACAGGTAACCGAGTTACAACATATATACATGGTTTACCACACCTATGGTCTGTTCTTTATCAAATTATGGTATTGCTTTGCGCTGCTGTAACTATTTGTTATAATTATGTGGTTCTGTCAGAGTTAGTTTTTGGTTTGTCCTGTTTTTCTGTGATATCACTCTGGAGGAACATTGTATCATTTCTTAATGCATGTATGCATTTCTAAATGACAATAAAAGAGGACTGCGTGTTCTCATAATCTAAATCCCTCAATTAACATCCTTTCCATTATACTTCTTACAGCAGAGAAGATTAAAAAAGTCTCTGATCAGAGGACACAAACTTAGAGTAAATGGCAAAAGGCAAAGTAGTGGTATGCAGGAGAAGAATTTTGAATATGTGACTTGAAAGTGGTGGAAATGGGTTCAAACCTAATTTGAAGCGGGACAATGTGCACAGGTGTGGAAGAGTAGAGTAGAGGAGTGTATTTGATGGATTGCCCTTGTTATGTTTGTTCTTTGCAAAGACAAACAGCACGGGTAAAAACACTAGAACTATTTTATTTACCAACTTACAGTAACATCTTTAGCTCCAGCTGTAGCATGTGTGACAATCTCACCTGCATCATTCCCAGTTCTGGGTAAACCACCCACATTGCCCACTGGGAAATTATATTGTTCTGCATTTGGTGTGTTTGTGTTGGCCTGATGTCTATTGAACCCTAGTCATACTAGTTTTTGAACAGTTGTACAGAAATATAAATGCTTAGACTGAAAGCTGTAATTTGAAAGCATGTAGAACATAGTCTTTCCACTCAAGGTTCTGAGCCTGAAGGCACAAGCGATATATTATAATAAATATTGAAACATCTGGAAGTAGCACAGGCAATACACATTGCATGTGCAATAAACACCATTTCTGCATGTTTCTTCTGTTCAGAGTTTCTTGCATTATTTTTGATCACATGAACACGAAATAAGGAAACTAATCATTACCTTGAGTTCCTTTAACTTCAAATCCATAATACTTTATGATTTGTCCCCATATAAAGGAATTATCAAAAATAGCCTGCCAAATTGAGCAGGGGCAAGGCGAAGTGTAGAAGCTCCAATATGGGAAAGGTTCACTTAAATACCAATCAACACATTTTTGTCTTGGGTTTCTTGTATGTATGTTATTGCTTTCCAAACGGTAAGCCCACTGTCCATTTTTACCTATGAAGAGGAAGATTGCACAGATTAAAAGAGGAAAACTATACAAAATTAAATTATAGCCATATAACAGCAGAGTAGAAGCTGTCCTTGAAACTAAAAGGATGTGTTTTCAAGATTTTCTGTTTTCTGCCCAGTGACAGAGAGAAAAAGAGAGATTTTTTGGAGTGGGTACCTTCCACTCTATCACTAAAATTGACTTGGGCCATGTTTGACTTTTCTTTCCCTTTCTGGATTGCTTTGTTTCCATCTCAGGCGATAAACTATTGATTGACAAATACTATAAATCTACTAACTCCAAAAGCTTCACTAATTACAAGCTGCCCCCAATTTACAAGCTCTCAACTTATAGATAACCCATTCATATATGCAGGAGAGCACACATCATCTCTGTATTTCATGGCTGCATTTCTACAAGTACCTGGGGGTGCACCTGGATGACAGATGAGTAGTGCACCAACATAGAGGCTGTGTACAAGAAGGGCCAGAATCACCCCTATTTCCTGAGGAGACTGAGGTCCTTTGGAGTATTCACCCCTCTCTTTCAGATGTTCTACCAGTCTCCTGAACCTTCTATGCAGTGGTATGCTGGGGCAATGGCATCAAAACATGTGAAGCCAACACACTCAATAAGCTGATTAGAAAGGCTGGCTCTGTTATAGGAGACAAACTGGACACACTGGAGACCGTGGTAGAACAAAGGACCCTACGGAAAATCCTGGCAATTCTGGACAATGTTTCTCACCCTCTGCATGCCATCTTGGCTGAACAGGGCAGCACTTTTAGTCATAGACTAAGACAACTGTGCTGCTCCAAAGAGCACTATATGAGGTTATTCTTACCCTCAGCCATTAGGCTCTATAGTTAATCAACCTATAGGCGGGGAAGTGATGTCCGCCCTCCTGTTAGACTGTTTGTGGTAACTTATTTTTTTATTTTTACTTACTTCCCTTCTAATATTTGTATATTTTATATCTGTGCACTTATAATGCTACAGTGACACTTTGGGATCAATAAAGTATCTATCTGTTTATCTATCTCTATCTATCAATCCTCACTGTTTTGGTTATGAGCAGCTCATAGGAATTGAGCACTGTGAGAGGATCTCTACACTTTTTCCCATCCTGTCTCTTATAAAGATGCCATCACTTTCTCCCAGATTCCCCGTGTTTGTCACATCTGCTCACAGACTGAGGCCTTCCATTCCAAAATATGTGTAATGCCATCTTTTTCATAGGATATAGTTCATCCCTTCTATGAGACCATCAGACACAGGAGCAGAGTTAGGCCATTTGGCCTATAGAGTCTGCTCCACCAGTCCATCAAGCCTGATTTATTATCCCTCTCAACCCCATTCTCCAGTCTTTTTCTCGTAGTCTTTGATGCCCTTAATAATCAAGAACCTATCGACCTCCACTTTAAATATACAAAATGACTTGGCTTCTAAAGCCATCTGTGGCAATGAATTTCATAGATGCATCACCCTTTGGCTAAATAAATTCTTCCTCATCTCTGTTCTAAATAGATGTCCTTCTATTCTGAGGCTGTTCCCTCTGGTCCTAGACTCTCTGTGTCTAATATGTCTACTGTGGTTGAAACAGCTTTTTTTCATAATTCCTTCATATCTTGTACTCCTGCTCTCATCCCTTCTGCACCCCACCAAACAGAACAGTGATAGGAGTCTCCCAGTCCTCACCCTTCACTATAATAGCTTGTACATCCAGCATATCACCCTTCATCACTTCCACCAGCAGCAGGATCCTACCACCAGCCATTTCTTCCCAACTCCACTCTTTTCTGCCTTGCTCTGTGACTACCTAAACTGCTCACCCCCCGACCCACTCTCCCTGACCCTTTCCCCCTGCAACTGTAATATATTCAACACATATTCCTTGATATTCTCCCTCACCACTGTCTCTATGCTCATCCTCTCCTCCTTCCCGATTCCACCTTCACTTGTTTTGTTTGTTCCCATCTATCACCCATTGACCTGTCTCTTAACTCCATCCTTCCCTTCCCCACCTTGCTCCATCTGACCACAATCCTTCACCACTCCGCAGTCCATCTATCACCCACCAACCTCTATCTCCCAGTTCCACCCTTCCCTTCTCTGCCTTGCTCAATCTGAACATTATCCTTCATCATTCCAATCCATCTATCACCACCAACCTCTGTCTCCCAATTCCCCCTTCCCTTCTCTACCTTGCTCAATCTGAACATTATCCTTCATCATTCCAATCCATCTATCACCACCAACCTCTGTCTCCCAATTCCCCCTTCCCTTCTCTACCTTGCTCAATCTGACCATCATCCTTCACCATTCCACAGTCCATCTATCACCCATTAGCTCACCACTCCCCTCCCCTCTATCTTTCCTCTCCACTCTCAGTTCTGATGAAGGTTCGAGACCTGAATCTTTGATAATTCTTTTACACAGAATTCTTTTATCTATCATTTTCCATCAATATTTTAAAGGTAATAGAATTATGGTTGTTCCCCAACTGCTCTCCCACTTACTTGCCCAGCCTCATTTCCCAAGAGTTCACGTGCTATTATCCCCTCTCTACCAGGGTCATCTACAGAATGCAGGACAGAACTTTCCTGGGCACACTTAATAAGTTCTGCCCCACTCCCTTAGTCCCAGTGAATTTTGCATCATCATCATCATCATATGCCATGTTGAATAATGTGGGCTACCATGGTCTCAATCTATGGCCATGATTGTCCTTGGCAAATTTCTGTCCAGAACTAGTTTGCTATTACCTTTTTCTGGGCAGTGTCTTTACAAGATGGGTGACCTCAGCCATTGTCACTACTCTTCTGGGATTGTCTGCCTGGCATCAGTGGTCGCATAACCAGGACTTGTAATATTCACCAGCTACTCATACAACCTGCTCCCATAGCTTCACATGACCCTGATCGGGAAGCTAAGCAGGTGCTATACCTTGACCAAGGGTGACCTGCAGGCTAGCAAAGGGAAAGAGAGCCTTACGCCTTCTTTGATAGCTACATATCTTCACCTCATATCTCAATAGTCAGTATTAGGGTAGTTAAAATCAGCTTTTGTCACAGCCATATTATTGCCTAAGTTGTCTGTCATCTCTTAGCATATTCATATATCTGATCAAAAACATTCTCTCATTTCTGAGGTGAAAGTTACAATTTTCAAGCAAAATTGTAATTCACAAAAGCTAATGTCTATGAAATAATTAAGTGTAGGGAAGAATTTCAATGCTTTATCTGTTACAATGATACAAGAGTGTATTATTACTGAGTAACACTCTAATCATTGATTAGGGAGTAATAATGCCAGTGTTCATCATAGATATAAGAGAAGAAACCCCAAGATTGTATTGTTGAAAGAACATATTCAGTTACGATCAAATTATCATTGCAAGCATTAGCAGCTAAAACAAATTGCTGAACATAATTTCATTAGCATATTTTACAAATCTATATGACATTATTCAAGAGAACAGCCTCTACGGATGACAGACCCTTTAAAACAGCGGTCCCCAACCACCGGGCCGCAGACTGGTACTGGGCCGCAAAGCATGCGCTACCGGGCCGCGAGGAAATGATATGAGTCAGCTGCACCTTTCCTCATTCCCTGTCACACCCTCTTTTGAGCTTGAACGCACGCGAGGTCATTACCCACGCGTCATCCATGTCAGCGTGGGAAGGAGATCAACTCCTCGAGCTTGCAAATGACGGTGGGCTGAAAAGTATGTTTGACATAACATCTCTACTGGCACTCTGGATCAAAGTCAAGGGTAAATATCCTGAGATAGCCACGAAAGCACTGAAAACGTTGCTTCCATTTCCAACATATCTCTGCAATGAATGCAACGAAAACTAAATTGCGGAATAGACTGGACATAAGGAACCCCCTTCGAGTATCGCTGTCTCCCATCACCCCTCGATGGCTCCATCTTGTTGCAGGGAAACAAGTGTTCAGCCCAGGGCTCCCACTGATTCAGCGATACTGGTGTGTTGCAATGATTTTATATATTCATACGGGGAAAATATGTGCTGTGTGTTTAATATCCAAACGTTACTTAAAATGTTTTGATGCTATTGACTTATAAGTGAGTTATATAACCATATAACAATCACAGCACAGAAACAGGCCATCTCGGTCCTTCCAGTCCGTGCCGAATGCTACTCTCACTTAGTCCCACCGACCTGCACTCAGCCCATAACCCTCCATTCCTTTCCTGTCCATATACCTATCCAATTTGTCTTTAAATGATAATATCGAACCTGCCTCTACCACTTCTACTGGAAGTTCGTTTAACACTTACTTCAAGCTCCCCTGCCCTCCCCTGATAATTGACTTATCACTATATTCATGTGAGGAAAATATGTGCTGTGTGTTTAATATTAAATTCGTTAGATAAAACCTTTTAGAAACGAAATTGAGTGTATTAGCCACTTATCACCTATATTTTAGTCATGATTAACACCGCCCCCCCCCCCCCCCCCGGATTGGCACGTACACACATGTGCAGGTGACGCATGTGCACAGGTGCCCGCGCAAGGCTTCATGGTCATTGTAGTCTTTCTCGAGGTAAACAACGTATTTGACTGCTACTCTTGTCCGTTGGCAACCCTACCCCCCTCCCCCACCCCGGGTTCGGCCGGTCCGCAATGCAAAAAAGGTTGGGGACCCCTGCTTTAGAAGAGTGATGTATCCATGGACCCAGTTGCATTTATTTTTACCATTAACATGTCTCACCTGTTTTATGTCCAGGATATTTATCAGGACGGTAGATTTTTTCAGGTGGTACAAAAAATCTGGTCTGAGGGTCATTAAAGGAGAAGGATGTAGATTCACTATAAATAGAAGCAAGCAAAATAGTATCAATTTATTATACAATGAACGTGAGCCAAGCAGAAAAGGATTGACGAAAGTTCAATTGAATGAATATTCCGGATAAATAATTCATTTTGGTAAAGGGCCTAAATGCCAAGAAATAGTAGTCACAAGTTAGATTTTTATTTCAATTGTTCTCTGTCACCTCAAATGATACAAATACAACAATGGCCAGGATTTTGGAGTCACTATAAACTTTGATGAAAACAGCATCAACTTGCAGAAGTTGCTGGGGGATTTCTTCTGTGAAATGCCCTTCATTATCATTGCAATTGTAAATTTGACATCCTCTGAAATTGTCAAGACTACCCCATTCTCAAGATCACAAAATAATCAAATGATAGGTTACGCTATATCCCCAGATAATCTGATCTCCTACAAATATTTTGGAATATTCCACGAAAAGTTTAAAACATGTAACCAATTTGAAAAATCTAAATTCACATGCCATTTATTAAATGTTAATGTATGTTATAATATAATTAAACACTTCATAAATAAGCAATTTAAATTCTCTTCTCTTGGTCTCTGACAACCATTCTCTTCTATTAAAATCAAAGGGGAAACGCCTGGCAAATCTTCTGATCTGAATTCAGGCTTTAACTAGATTGGCAGAGGGATAGATCATGAGCAATGGAGAGGCTGGCAGAAGTTGGGAGATCATTCTGTAAGCAGCAAGGGAATATTTAATATTCAGGATAGTGGGGAACACGAGGCGAGAGGAAAGAATGCTGTTTTAAATTGCATTGATTTCAATGCAAGAGGCTTAACAGGTAAGGTGGCAGAACACATGGTGTGGATTATTTCTAGGATATTATTGTTGTAACCAAAACATAGCTGAGAGAAGGACACGATTGGCAGTATAATGTTCCAGGATACAGATACTACCAGTGTGACAGAGGTATGGGCACAGGAAGAGGGGAGTTACCTCTTTAACAGAGTGGACATAACAACAGTGCTTTGAGAGGATACTCCTGGACGATCATCCAGTGAGGCCAAATGTGTAAAACATAGAAACAAGAAGGAGTCAGTTGTTATTTCTAAGTATTACCCATTTAACCTCACAGGATAAAGTATAAAAAGTGCCTTGATAATCAATAGGAATTAGAGGAGCAGATGTGTAGAGAGACAGCAGATAGTTGTAAGAATGTTGGGGGCAAATTAATGGAAGATTTTAACTTCCCTAATATTGATTGGGCTTCCTTTAGTGCAAAGGGCTTGGATGGGATGGTACTTATTAAATGCATCCAAGAAGTTCCCTTAATCTATAAACAGAGTGGCCTAAGGGAGAGGGTGTAACAGTTGAGCTCGTCTTAGGGAATGAGGTAGACCAGACGACTGAGTTGTTAGCCAGGGAGCACTTCGGGTCCAATGACCATAAACCATTTTAGTTCGAAAATATTTATGCTGAAAGATAGTGTGGGTCCACAGGTTAAGGTCTTAAACTGAAGCAGAACCAGTCTTAGAGGAATGACACTGGATCTTGCAGAGGTTGATTGAGTGAGGCTTTTTTTTTGGTAAGGGGATGAGGGGATGAGTATGAGATTTTTAAAAAGTGTGATCTGAAGAGTCCAGGAACAGCATGTTGCTGTTAAAGTGCAGGGCAAGGCTGACAAGTTCAGGAGACCAGAGCTGATGGAAGATATGGAAGCTCTGGTCAGGAAAAGGAAGGAGGCAATTAAGAACTAGTGAAATCCCTCGATGATCATACGTGTAGGGATACATTTCAGAGGGAAGTCAGCAAAACAAGGGTATGAGATGAACCTGATAATCAAGGTTAAGAAAAATTCCAAGAGATTCTATAGTTAGATAAAGAGTGAAAGTGTGGCTAGGGTAAGAATAGATCCTCTTAAAGTTCAGCAGGACCATCAATGAGTGGAGCTACAGAAGATGGGTGAGATTTTGAATGAATATTTCTCATTACTATTCATCAGATAAATAATGGATGCTATAGAAATGAGGAAAGTAAGTGATGTTGTCTTGGATTGCATTCAAATTACCAGGGAGGCGTTACTGGCAGCTTTAAAATGCATTAAGATGGATAAATAACCTGACCGGGTGCATCCTTGAACCTTGTGGGGAGTTAGGGGAGATATTGCTGAAATCCTTACATAGATATTTGCTTCGTCTTTAACTACAGATGAAGTTCCAGAACTTCACCAGTGGCTCAATTTAGTACAGTTATTTAAGAAAGACAGAAAAATTAAGCCAGGGAACTGCAGGCCAGTGATTCCGACCTCAGTGGTGAGTATTTACTGGAGGAGCTTCTGAGGGACAGGAAGAATCAACATTTATCAACATGGTCTAATTAGGGATAAGCAGCATTGAGTTGTGCATGGGAAATTGTGATGGACCAATTTGAAGGGATAGTTTTTGAGGGGATAATCCAGATGAGAGAACAGGGTATGGCAGTGGACGTTGTGTAAATGGACTTTAGCAAGGGCTTTGACAATGGTAAAATAATCTGGACTGTGAGATTGTATGTGATACTGGAAGACATGGCAAATTGGATTCATAATTAGCTCAATGATAGGAAGTAGAGGGTGATGGTAGATGGCTGCTTTTCAGTCTAGAGACTTGTGACTATTAGATAGATAGATACTTTATTGATCCCAAAGGAAATTACAGCGTCACAGAAGCATTACAAGTGCACAGATATACAAATGCTGGAAGAGAAGTAAGAAAGAATTTAAAAAAGTTACCTCAAACAGTCTAACAGTAGGGGTACATCACTATAGGTTGACTCACCATAGAGCCTAATGGCCGAGGGCCAGAATGACCTCAGATAGCACTGTTTGGAGCCGCACAGTTGTCTTAGTCTAGCACTAAATTACTGTTACTAATGGTGTGCTGCCATCTTTGTTATTTTCATAAATGATGTGGATGTACACACACTGTACAGTGCATGGTTACTTAGTCTGTGGACAATACTAAAATAGATGATTTTGTTGACAGTTAAGGTCACAAAATTTACAGAGGGATCTTGATCAATTAGATAGGTAGACCGAAGATTAGTTTCAATTTGGATAAGTATGAACTATTGCATTTTGGCAAGTCAAATCAGGGATGGACTTATACAATGAATGGTAGGGTCCTGTGGAGTGTTATGAAATAGAGGGACTGAAGAGTACATGAACTTAGTTCACTGAAAGCAGTATTATAGGTCAACACTGTGGTGAAGAAGGAATTTGGCATAATGTCCTTCATCAATCAGAGCACTGAGTAGAGGAGTTGGAATGTTACGTTGCAGTTGTATGGAATTTTGGTGAGACCAGACTTGGGATATTGTAAACAGGTTTTGTTCTCCTGCTATAGGAAAAAGTGCAGAGAAGAGTCATGAAGGTGTTGGCAGGACTTGAGGAGAGTTTGATCTGGCTCGGGCTTCATTCTTTAGAATATGAGATTGACGGGTGACCTTAGCAAGGTATAGAAAGCCAGGGTGAATCCACACCCTGCGTGAGCAGTGAAGCCAGGGTGAATTCACACAGTCTTCCTCCCAGGGAAGGGGAACTAAAAGCTAGAGCGCAAAGGCTTAATGTGAGAGGCGAAAGGTTTAAAAGGGACCTGAGGGCAGCGTCTTCACGCTGAGGGTAGTGCATTTATGGAATCAGCTGCAAGTGGAAGTGGTTGAGACAGTTGCAATATTAATATTTAAGTGATGTTTGGATAGGTACATTGTTAGGAGAAGTTTAGAGATATATGGGCCAAGCTTGGCGACTAGCTTGATGGGTACTATGGTTAACATGGATGTGATGGGCTGAAGGGCCTGATTCCCTTCATCGTGAAGGATCTTTAGGTAATTATTTCATAAGTACAGGGTAATCAACCCAATTTCCCATGCCCTTGTGGTATTCTAGATTCATTTGGACATTATATGGTTCAATACATATTTGAATACGGTTTTCAGTATCTTTTTAAATTGCTTACAGCAGCTTCAAAGTTCCTGTAATCAAACATGTGAAAATCCTGAAGATACCCTCAGATTAGTAAAGAAATATTCTAGTTTATTGATAATGTCACTCTCATTAATATTGAAAATGCATGCCTGTGCTAATTGTATATATCTCAGAATTCTCTATTTTAATATACATTACAGATTGTGTTCTGTATACCTATAATATCCCATGAGAGCATAATTTTGCAGGGAAGGTTTTGCTGAAAATTTCCAGTTCATTCCACCATCTTGGAATTTAATTAAGCAGAAGGAGAAAATACCATCAGTTATTAAGACTGCTTGGTATGTATTGGTCTGAAAAAGAAAAAAGAATCATCTTTATTATTCCATTAATGCATAATTAAGGTGCTGATGAGCTAGTTCACTAGTAGATTCCTGCTGCCCAGAAACACTCTGCATGGTGCCTGCACACCTCCACTTGTGTGGAATCGGATACTGAGCAGATATCCTCAGCACACTCAGCTCCAGCAGCATTGGCTAAACAAAGCTGGTCTGCAGACAGTATCGTGTGGAGGCCCCCCACCCTCCATATATGACCTGATAAGCTTTGGCAGCTGACATGGTCAAAATGGTGAGGGAGGCGGTGAGAAGATTTGGCAAGTGTGAAAATTGTTATTGATTTTAAGAGTTTTTAAATATCTCTGAGATATCTAAACAAAACTATCGGAAGTGAATAACTATTAGTATTTCGTGACAAAAAGTTGATTGCTTGTATTATTTAAAACACATGGAAATATTAGAATTCAGGAGACCTAGAACCAATGTTAACAGTTTTAAAAATAAGCTTTGGCCATCTAGAACTGGGATGAGGAGAACTTCTTCATCCAGAGAACAGTGAAACTTTGAAATTTTCTACCAAAACGGGCTGCAGAGGTTGGGCTGTTGAACAGAAGTTAATGAATTTTAGGATATTAAGGAATATGACTTTACTGAGAAAATCGCACTAAAGTGAACTATGATCTTTTTGATTGGCTGAGGGGGGTGTGGGTTGAATGGCTACTCCTGCTGCCATTCCTTATAGAACGTGGAACAGTACAGCACAGGAACACAGCATTCGGCAAACAAGGTTGTGCTGAACCAATTAAATTTGTAAGGAAAAGATCAACTAAACTAATCACTTCTGCATACACAATGTCCATATCTTTCATTTTTCCTCATATGTTCCTGTCTAAACATCTCTTAAAAGTGCCTAACATATCTGCCTTTACCACCACCCGGGGCGGTGAATTCCAGGTACCCACCATTCTTTATATAAAAACATTGCCTCTTTGATTTGCCCTTTCTCGCTTTAAATGCATGCCCTTTATGTTCTTGTGTATGCTCAGTGGTGATGTGCAGGTCTCCCTCCCTTCTGGCATATCTGAGCTCACTGAAACAATTTTTAAATATAGCCAGAAATGGGAATGAAATTGGTGAGTACATACCCCTTGAAGGTCCACATTTCTGTATCCAGTGAAAGGAAGGATATTTTCCCAGGTGATCCTGAGTGCCCACTTAGGCTGAAAATTGATACCAAGTTCTGACCCATACGACGTATTGATTTGATCTCCAAGGTCTTTCTGGAAATTCTGACTATGATTATCTTGCCTTTCTTGAAAATCAAATGACTGAAATGTTGTTAAAAATTTTGTTAGTTTACCTCTACATTATACATAATGTAATGAAATATTTTATGAAACATGTAAACTGTCAACTCTGTTTAATTTATTGTGATCAACAATTCATATATGGCATGAGAGAAATAATGTACAACAGCCTAATGCTTCATATAGCATTAAGTGCGCAGTGAAATAACATAAGCATGCTGAACGGTGCTTCTGAAATTTGCTTCCATTTAAATCAGTGGAACAGAATTTTAGAAGTTCAACATACATACGTCACTGTCTGGCTTGTTTAGCTAGTTCGTTCCAATCATCAGGTGACATTTTCTGAAGGAATAAGTTTAGCAAGCTGCACTACTATTCTAGTAGAAAAAAATTGCTTTCAGGATGGTATGGGGAAAACAAATCCACCAAAAGAAGAAATAATTTGTTTATATCATGACAGTCATAGAATTTCACAAAGAAAACCCTTATATTTTTCCACAAAATATCCTCTCCATTTCAGAATGGGAACAAACCATTCAACCCAGCCTGTCCATGCCGATCAGGGGATGCCATCTGTATTAACCCAATCTCCCAGCCCTTGCCCTTAGCCTTCTACCTCTATGTGGTTCAAGTGCTCACCCAGACATCTCTTAAATCAGTGGACCCCAGCCTCCGGGCCGCAGACCGGCATATTGCCACGAAGCATGCAGCAGTGCAACAGTGGCAATTGCTTCTGATCTGGGCCGACATTTACGTGCCGGGCGGCACCTAATCAATTAGCTTGTTTATTTCGGCTTTTTTCTTAAAGATGTGCTGGGTGCGTTCCGGCCACCGTTGCACCGCTGCATGCTTCACGGCAATGTATCGGTCTGCGGCCCGGAGATTGGGGATCACTGATGTACCTTCTTAACCTCCTCCACTCCAGGGAAACTAGACCTACTTTCTGAAGTCTCTCCTCAACACCAAGACATGCCTTGCTTATCCCAATTTTGGGATTCTATTCCCCCTTTATATGCATGTGTCTGTTGAGATCCTCCTTCTCCACAAGACATATTCAAGTCTGCTTCCAAACACCCTCCACTTCAGATCATGTGCCCATCCAACCCCTTCCATCCTAAACGTACCTCAATAATGCCAATATTATTGCTGATCTGTGCCAATGGCAGCCCTTCAGCCCAGCCTCGTTAGTCAAAAACTGTGTTACACAAAGGACTACAAAACTATACAATGTCTGTTTTCCTTTTACAATCAAAGCTATTGATTGAAGCAGAACTTTGATGCAATGGCAGAAAGAGTCTATTTTGCCAAACCCTTTAGAGTGTAGTGTTACTTCTAGGCAAAAGTATTTTTTGTAATAGTTTCTTCCATACATATATATATATATATATATATTCTAAGGGGAGCTACAGCAAGTTTTAAAGCATAGCAGACTCATTCACATATACTCAAATAGTTATAGAAACAATTTCCACTGAAAGGTGAAGTTTGTTCTTCCATACCTGGTAGTATATATTTCCAATTCCTCTTGTCATGTCTGCATCATCCCAGAAAACAGCAATCATTGATGGTACTCTATAGTAAAATCTTGAGAATGCCCGGAATGGAGCTGAGTAGATATACTGTACATAAAGGTTTCTTTGAAATGTAATCAGCCCATTATCTGAAAACTATACAAAGGCAATTTGTTACACCATTTTGCTTCAGATGTAAATAAACAAAAATCATTGCTCATGATATTTTGAGATATACTTCCTAAAGAACCATCAGAATTACTATTGCTATGAATAAAGACAGGAATAGCTTACATTGCTCTAGGTGGTTAAAACCCCTCAAATAATTTTGTTACTACACAGCCATTATTGTCCTTTTCTTGCCAGCACAAGAAAGGACACTCATCCAGTCTTTTCTATGGATGAAACCAGTAAAATCACTAAAGGCCAAGTGTAGTTTTGACTTCATGTTCCACTTGAGCAGTGGCTGCAAATTTACCTCGAGGTCAATCCATACAGGGCCAGAAAGGCATCTGGTTAATTACTTATTGTCCACAACTGGAATCTAACCACCATCATTTTGTTCCTCCCTAGCAATTGCTGTCTTGCTGGGAATTCACACAGCAGAAGCTAACATTAGAGTCTCTACTGATGGAGCTAGTGAACTCAATGCGTATCATCTTACTTTGCAAAATATTGCAATTAATTAAGGGAATGTTACAGCAAATAAACCAGTTGCAATCCACTACTTTGTTTTTCTTCCTGTCATTTCACTTTGCTGTATTTTTCTAGATATCCGGCAGCAAACATTATTTCAGATGAGATAAATTTTGGGAGATTTAAAAGAGATGCTGGAAGTAAAATGCAGTGTTTATTACAACAGATAGGGAGTGATGTAACTAAAGGACAGTTTTTAAAAATAATTGCCTGAATCTCCAAGATGCAAATGGAGAAAATTAATTTTATTTATCATCCTTTTAATCTGGAAAAAGCTGGAAACATTTTATATAAGCTATAAGTCATGAAATAGATTGAAAATTGACAAGGGGACAATTGCATGGATAGACAGAAAGAGAAACATAGAAGTTGAGTAAGATATTGGGTAACTCTTTCACATTGCCTGTGGGCGCAGGAAAGGTTGAATGTATCGATTTCAAATGCCATTAGATCATATTTAGAACAGGGAAATCTCTGTTACCTAAGGCTAAGGTTAATGTTCGGATCAGTGCATGGTCTAGTTGCCATATTTTGTGCCAATCATATATGCTCTATCTTTGTGTGGTTTATATAAATCAACCTCGATAATAAATGGATCACTGGGCAAGCATAAGATAGAGGTCCATGAGAACAGGAGAGACTGCTCTGCCATCTGCCGCCTCTTCTACTGACCTCATTTCTTCAAAGGGAAAGAGTTATGTTGTAAAATTAAGATTTAATCATGCTTTGGAATAATATTTGTTTTTTAATTGTGATTCACTGAGTACGTTGGCTGAGCTGATATATAACTAGGCCGCCAAATGACAGTACAGTTTGCATTGCAAAAGTAACTGTTTAAAATCAAAATCTCAAGCATACGTATAATCTGTAGTAAAAGGTGTCATCGAATGGAAAGCCAGTTGGGATGTCGATGGTTGGAGAATTTAAGTCCAGTGCCACTCTACTGATTCTTCTATCTCCGTATTGTGGTCCATATTTAAACAGTCGTTTCTCTGTTTGAAAGAAATTAGATAACTGTGCCATTTAAATTCAACTACAAATATGTTCAGAAACAATACATGGTAAATGCTGAAAATCTTAAATTAACATAGAAAACTGAGAAACAACTCAGCAGGTCAGGCAACCTCTCCGAAGATCGTAATTGACTCATTGAGTATTCCATCATGTTTTTGCATTCACCATTACATAATTGTTATAAAATTGCATCGAACAATAAACCTTTACTTAATGTTAATATTTTTAATTGCTGACACAATTAATTATGAATTGCTGAATAAAGGGAAGTGGTCTCCTGTTGAACAGTACTTGAATGGAACTTCATGGAAAACATGACTTTTGTAATGATTGTTAAATGATCTTTTCTTGGTTACTTTATTACAAAACTAGCATACAATTTGGATCATTTGTATAGCATATATAAATGAATGCATAATGCACTGTGGCACTGCAGATATGCTTTTGTCACACAACTCCAGGAACTTAGGGTAAGTTCTGACTCTCTGTTCTGTCTGCATTATTTTGTTTACTTGTTCTCCTATTCCCGTTTAACTTAGGGTACATTTTGGGACAACCACTTCAAAACTTTATAATTTGAATAATCAAAACCAAAATGTTGGAAAGCTTTGCATGCAGATATTTCTTCAGTATATAGAAATTACTCTTTACAGAAAATACCTGCTATCAAGAACTTAAACACTGAAAACATTGCTTTCCAATAGTTATGTTAATTTTCCAATGAAACTGTACCTCTGCAGGTGATTCCATCACCTTCATACCCTTCTTTACAGGAGCACATGAAAGATCCGATTGTATTTGTACAGGTTCCACCACGCCGGTCACAATTGTCAGTTTTAAGGGAACACTCATCCACATCTGAATTGGAAAATAATGCTTTGAATAATTTAAAATGTTAAGATAAAATACTTTGATTTATGTTTAATATATGAATCAATAGAAGGTCAGAAAAAGTAATGATCAAAATATTTATGTCCCATATCCCAAACACAAGAGATTCTACAGATGCTGGAAATTCAGAGTACCACACACAAAATGGTAGATAAGCTCAGCAGGTCAGGCAGCATCTATGGAGAGGAATAAACCATAGATGTTTTTGGCCAGGATCTTCCATCAGGACTGGAACGGAAGGGTGAAGAAGCCAGAGTAAGAAGGTGGGGAGAGGGGATGGAGTACAAGCTGGAAAGTGATAAGTGAATCCAGGTGAGAAAGAAGATAGGTGTATGGGGGGAGCAGCATGAATTGAGAAGTTGGGAGGTGATAGGTGGAAAAGATAAAGGGCCGAAGAAGGAGGAATCTGATAGCAAAGGAGAGTGGACCATGGAAGATAGAGCCGGAGAAGGGGTACCAGAGAGAGGTGATAGGCAGGTGAAGAGAAAAACAATAAGAGGGGAGCCAGACTGAGAATGGGAGAAGAGAGTAGGGGGAAGGGGGTGAAACTATTCGAAGTTAGAGCGATCGATGTTCATGCTACAACAGAAGTTCGAGA
The DNA here is from genome assembly GCF_030028105.1 of Mobula birostris. Taxonomy (NCBI): domain Eukaryota; kingdom Metazoa; phylum Chordata; class Chondrichthyes; order Myliobatiformes; family Myliobatidae; genus Mobula; species Mobula birostris. The sequence continues at coordinate 36,409,951 of NC_092373.1, forward strand.
AATCACATCCATTCCCAAAAAGGATAGATAAGGGATGTTAATTTACTGATTTCAGAGCAATGCCAAAACAGTCAGACATGTTCACATTTATGATAGGCTGCTTTTAGAATAGAAACATAATAACTAACTACTTTCCATCGTATCAGAGATTCAGAGCTCTTCATGCTGTACGTTATTGTTTTTGACAAGAAAATGTACCCAACAGATGCGTGAAAGAGAAATACATGAAGATTTCACTCCCTAGAGCATACAGCCATAAAGGATGGAACGCACACACTAGCCCATGTCCATGTCAATGGTCAAGTGTCCATCTCTACTAATCCCATTTCCCAACATGCAACCCATGGCCTTTACTGTGCTCATCTAAAACCTGCACTAAGCCATCAGGAAGTACACTTCTGATTTCAGTCACCCTCTGAGTGAAAATAAAACCTTCTTGAAGTTTCCTTGAAATTTCCTACTTCTAACTTTTACCTTTGCCATTTACTTATAAACTTCAAGCGGAAAGGTTTCTCCCTACCTACACTAACCAAGTTCTCATAATTTTGTTCATCTGAATTAGAAACCTTCAGCCTACTCGTCTGAGAATTAAATATGGTAATATTTCTAACTGGGCTCTGCCTTCAGCTCAATGATGTGATCAGACTCGGAAATGTACATTCAAAGCTCAGATGATTGAACTTGGATTACATTTTCTCTAATATGATGATTGCAATTGATATTGAAGATACAATCCTATTTCTCCTCGCCTCCACTTCAAATATGTCAGATTAAGACTGAACCTTACAATCTGGATGAGGAAGTCATGGGTGAATTATCCGCCTGTCTCCAACAGGAAAACAAACCTTCTCTGCAGATTCCTCCCATTATGTCAGAATCAACCCACTGAATCCTGAATGTAAGTAAAATTAAGCCTTTCTGAAGTCTGAGATCCTTCACTAAAATAAATTACTAGATGGTGGAGAGAGAATTTACTTTCTTCTCTAAGTAGAGCGGCTTGAGGTGATGATGAAACTATTTTAAACATTGACCAGTTTTGTCCTCTGTAGAGTTTTGATCATGCTTTGAAGTGCTGATTGGCTGAGGCTAAGTCATCTGCCAAATAAACTTTCTTTGAGGCACCGGTAGCCACCCCTGTTACATAAATGACCTAATCTATTGTATGAAGGTGAAGTTTTCAGTATAGCACTTACACCAATGAAGTGAAATCCTTAACATTTTAGGCCAATGTATTAGAAATTGAATTGCTTAATCCTACAGTAATTTTGATTTGTGTTATTTTATGTTTAATACTGATTAGGACGAGTAATTATAGCTTAATAATGTGCAGAAACAGTTGTATATCATCTGGCTTCGCAGTGCCAGAGACATGGGTTCAATCCTAACCTCGGGTACAGGCTGTGTGGAGCATGCATGCTTTCTCTGTGACCACATGGGCTTTCTCCAACATCGTAATGACATGCAGGTCAGTAGATTAAATGGTCACTATAAACTACCCCTAGTGTGTGGCTGAGTCAAGGGATTGTTGATGAGAATGTGGAAGAATAAAAATGGGATTAATGCAGGTTTAGAGTAATTGAGTGTTTGGAGGTTGTGCAGAAACTCCTGTTTCCAGGCTGTTAAATCTTTCTTGTTCAATGATGCCATGTTTTACAATAAATAACAATGTACTTATTAAAATTAGCATTTCTAATATTGTTGCCTGCATGGATTTCTGTTTAAGTAATTGTAAATACAATGTTAATTAAGTAAAATATTTCTTCTACTATACCTGTACTGCAATCTCGACCTTTCCAATTCTTAGTGCAGATGCATGTATAGTTGTTAATGCGGTTCTGGCAGAAGCCAGTATTTTGGCATGGCTCGCTAGCACAGTTGTCAATTACTGTTTTGAAACAAAAACAAAGTATTAAATAGACAATAGCATAGAAAATGATTTGCTACAATAATCAAGACATTTTTTTCAGAAATAGTGTTACTTAGCACATGAAAGGTTGAAGTATTCTCTTAACTTTCCTTTTAATTTCTCTTGAACCATGTTAACATTTATTCTATACCTTCCATTACCTTGCACTATTATCTGCTCTATTAGTGCTTATGTAAGGTTTTATATTAAGTAATTAATTAACACTTGTTAGCTGACCTGCTGAGAACTTTCAGTATTTTATGTTTTAATTTTAGATTGTCATTATACTAATTTAGATTGTAGGCCTGTTCCTTAGGAGTTTGCCAAGATTGGGCATCACATCTAAAACTTCTACAGATGTGTGGTGGAGAGTATATTGACTGCTGCATCACAACCCGGTATGCAAACACTAATGCCTTTCAACAGAAAATCCTACAAAAAGTAGAGGATACTGCCCAGTCCATCACTGGTAAAGCCCTCCCCACCACTGAGCACATCTACATGGAGCTCTGTCATAGGAAAGCAGCATTCAATATCAGGGGCCCCCACCACCCAGGCCATCAGGAAGAAGGTATAGGCACCTCAGTTCACACAGCACCAGGTTCAGAAAGAGTTATTACCCTTCAAACATCAGGCTCTTGCACCAAAGAGGATAACTTCATCCAACTTCACTTGTCCCATCACTGAAATGATACCACAACCTATGGACTCACTTTCAAAGACTCTTCATCTCATGTTCTCGATATTTATTGTTTATTTATTTATTATTAATATTTCTACGTTTTTGTAGTTGCACAGTTGGTTGTCCTTTGCACACTGGTTTAATGCCCAAGTTGGTGCAGTTGTTCATTGATTCTATTATTGCTATTATTCTTTTATAGATTTATTGAGTATGCCCATGAGAAATGAATCTCAGGGTTGTATATGTACTTCAATAATAAATTTACTTTGAACTATCCACTCTATTTTAGTTTTATGTGAGGAAAAATTTCATTTAGTCAGATCTCTTCCAGTCCTCGTCTGGAGATCAGCATTACTTACAATAGTAATCTACAAACAAGCTTAAGGAAGACCAGCCAGCTGCTGTAGGTCTACAGACATCTTCTGCTGGCAAAAAATGAAGCATTTTCATTTGCCTTCTTTCCCCATTCCCTCCGTCCTTAGCAGCAACAAACAGGGCTTGATTAGGCCAAGTGGAGTTGGGAGCACTAAGATTCATGATGTCATTGAGGTAATCAGGAGACCACTGTTCCCACATATGTTTGCACACACTTGTCAGGAGCAGAACCATATCTACGGACTGCCTGTATTGTGACCGATGGCAGGGGTCCTGTTAGCTAGAATGGAGGAACATCCAAAGGAAGGTGACATTCTGGGACCTTATACGAAACTACGAAAATAGAATGGAAATTTAGGATATGGAGTTTGGAACAGGAGTCAAGGTTTCCCTGAGAATCAATGTTCTTAACCAGCGGTCCCCAACCACCGGGCCGCAAAGCATGTGCTACCGGGCCACGAGGAAACGATATGATTTGGCGATATGAGTCAGCTGCACCTTTCCTCACTCCCTGTCATGCACTGTTGAGCTTGAACGCACGCGAGGTCATTACCCGCGCGTCATCCATGTCAGCACGGGAAGGAGATCAACTCCTCAAGCTTGCAAATGACGGCAGGCTGAAAAGTATGTTTGACATAACATCTCTACTGGCATTCTGGATCAAAGTCAAGTCTAAATATCCTGAGATAGCCACGAAAGCACTGAAAACATTGCTTCCATTTTCAACATATCTCTGCAATGAATGCAGCGAAAACTAAATTACGGAATAGACTGGACATAAGGAACCCCCTTCGAGTATCGCTGTCTCCCATCACCCCTCAATGGGACCATCTTGTTGTAGGGAAACAAGCCCAGGGCTCCCATTCACCGATATTGGTGTGTTGCGATGATTTTGTGTGTTCATACGGGGAAAATATGTGCTGTGTGTTTAATATCCAAACGTTACTTAAAATGTTATGATGCTGTTGACTTACTTATATAACCATATAACAATTACAGCATGGAAACAGGCCATCTTGGCCCTTCTAGTTTGTGCCAAACACTATTATCACCTAGTCCCACTGACCTGCACTCAGCCCATAACCCTCCATTCCTTTCCTGTCCATATACCTATCCAATTTTTCTTTAAATGATAATGTCAAACCTGCCTCTACCACTTTTACTGGAAGTTCATTCAATACTTACTTCAAGCTCCCCTGTCCTCCCCTGATAATTGACTTATCACTATATTCATGCGAGGAAAATATGTGTTGTGTGTTTAATATTAAATTCGTTAGATAAACGCTTTTAGAAACGAAATTGAGTGTATTAGCCACTAATCACCTATATTCCAGCTGTGATTAACACCACCCCCACCCCCAAACAGAATGACCAAAAACAATTTGCAGAAAAAAATTGGCAGGTACACGCATGCGCAGGTGACGCATGTGCACTGGTGCCTGCGCAAGGCTTCATGGTCATTGTAGTCTTTCTCGAGGTAAACAACGTATTTGACTGCTACTCTTGTCCGTTGGCAAACCTACCCCCCCCCCCCCCCCGCCCCATCAGTTCGGCCGGTCCGCAAGAATATTGTCAATGTTAAACCAGTCCACAGTGCAAAAAAGGTTGGGGACCCCTGCTCTTAACTACATATCAGTCACCACTTTTTCCATAAAATGAGCTGTGGAGGTAGAGAAGCTGAGTCTTCTATTTCAAGTTGAGACCAGGAAGCAGTTCACATTGGAAAAAAGTTGTAAGTGGTGCGATCTCAAGTAGAATGAAGAATGTTGCACATATTCTATCAAAAGTTAGGTTTAAATTTGGGTGTTCCCATTGCAGTACTTTATTACTTATAACAGGGGTCCCCAACCTTTTTTGCACTGCAGACCGGTTTAATATTGACAATATTCTTGCGGACCAGCCGACCCGCCGGGAGGGGGGAGGGGGGGGCGGGGTAGGATTGCCAACGGACAAGAGTAGCAGTCAAATACGTTGTGTTTACCCAAGAAAGACTACAATGACCATGAAGCCTGGCACGGGCACCAGTGCGCTTGCGTCACCTGCGCATGTGTGTACTTGCCGATTTTTTTTCTGAAAATCGTTTTTGGTCATTCTGTTCGGGGGGTGGGGTGCTAATCACGACCGGAATATAGATGTTAAGTGGCTAATACACCCAATCTCGTTTCTAAAAGCGTTTATCTAATGAATTTAATATTAAACACACAGCGCATATTTTCCTCTCATGAATATAGTGATAAGTCAATTATCAGGGGAGGACAGGGGAGCTTGAAGTAAGTGTTGAACGAACTTCCAGTAGAAGTGGCAGAATCAGGTTTGACATTATCATTTAAGGAAAAATTAGACAGGTATATAGACAGGAAATGAATGGAGGGTTATGGGCTGAGTGCAGGTCGGTGGGACTAGGTGAGAGTAGCATTCGGCACGAACTAGAAGAGCCGAGATGGCCTGTTTCCGTGCTGTAATTGTTATATGGTTATATAAGTAAGTCAATAGCATCATAATATTTTAAGTAACGTTTGGATATTAAACACACAGCACATATTTTCCCCATATGAACATATAAAATCATTGCAACACACCAATATCGCTGAATCAGTGGGAGCCCTGGGCTTGTTTCCCTGCAATGAGACGGTCCCATCGAGGGGTGATGGGAGACAGCGATACTCGAAGGGAGTTCCTTATGTCCAGTCTATTCCGCAATTTAGCTTTTGTTGCATTCATTGCAGAGATATGTTGGAAATGGAAGCACAGTGCTTTCGTGGCTACCTCAGGATATTTAGCCTTGACTTTGATCCAGAATGCCGACAGAGATGTTATGTCAAACATACTTTTCAGCCCGCCGTCATTGGCAAGCTCGAGGAATTGATCTCTTTCCCGCGCTGACATGGATGATGCTCTGGTAATGACCTCGCGTGCGTTCAAGCTCAACAGTGCGTGATAGGGAGTGAGGAAAGGTGCAGCTGACTCATATCACCAAATCATATCGTTTCCTCGCAGCCCGGTAGCACATGCTTTGCGGCCCGGTACCGGTGTGCAGCCCGGTGCTTGGGGACCGCTGACTTATAAGATGAAAATAGAGGCAAAATAGATATTACAGGCCAAATTAAGAATAAGTTTTTATTAAACTATTAATCAAATTTATGAGTATTATCGTTTGCTGAGGGGCAGACAACAAACAGATTGTTTAGTTAATTCTGCTTAAAATTAACAAAACTCACATCTTTGACAAAATTGCCCAGTATATCCAGGTGAACAGGCGCAGTAGAAGTTATTTATCTGATCCAGACAGGTGGCTCCATTCATACATGGTTGGCTATGACATTCATCAATATCTGAAAAGTGAAGAAAATTCTTAAGAATATTCAGAACTCTTTGTTGGAACATAAAACGTAAAAAGCCTCCATCAAACAACAGATAGCAAAACGTGTGATTCTAAATTACTCAGATCTCTGCATTGATTTAACTTCATACCTGTATCAGATACAGATAATTTTATTTAATGATAGTTCATCATTATTAAGTACAGTCGACCTTCACTAATCCGATTACAGCTTTCCCCCACCATCTGAAGGTAGAGCGTTCCTATGAAATGGTTCGTAAGCCGAAATGTCGTAAAGCAAAGAAGCAATTACCATTTATTTATATGGGAAAATTTTGTGAGCGTTCGCAGACCCAAAAATAACCTACCAAATCATGTCAAATAACACATAAAACCTAAAATAACAGTAACATATATAAAAGCAGGAATGATGTGATAAATACACAGCCTATATAAAGTAGAAATACTTCTCTACAACGATTGCCTGCACCGATCTCTGTAGCGAAAATCTCACGCAAGCGCTGTTGGCATAAACGCGCTCTCCAGTAACCTTTAAACTATGAAGCTGCCAAATCTACCAAATAACACGTTAAAATACACAGCCTATATAAAGTAGAAATAATGTATGTACAGTGTAGTATCACTTACCGGAATTGGGACAGCGCCAAGCACACTGATGATGGTGTGTTAGACTGAGTCGTCGCAGGTTGGGGTGGTGCAGTGGTCCCCACCCTCCGAGCCACCAACCCGATACATTGCCGCGAAGCACGCAGGGGTAGCCAGGAGGCACACAGCACATCGTTAAGAAAAATGCCGAAATAAACATGCTAATTAATTAGGTGCTGCCCGGCACATAAATGTCGGCGCAGATCAGAGGCGATTGCCGATTGCATCACCTCTGATCTGGGCCGACAATTACGAGCTAGGCGGCACCTAATTAATTACCATGTTTATTTCGGCTTTTTTCTTAAAGATGTGCTGTGTGCCTCCCGGCTACTGCTGCATTCTTCGCGAATCGGTACAGTATCTGTCCGGGGCCCGGGTGTTGGGCTGGTGGGACACAGGGGTGTCATCTCATCGTCAATCAGGGCAGGCAGCTCATCTTCTCCTATGACTGCCCGCCTCGATGTCGAAGGTTGAGGTTCGTCGTCTGCTGTGGCTGATGTAGAAGTCTTGCTTGACTGCTGAGCCTCGCGCATTTTTCTATCGTACAGTTGTTCGTAAGCACTCAAACGATCCTGCAAATATCCCCTAAACCTACGTACCTTTTCAAAATTAAAGTCCTACTTTATCATTGCAGCGAAAATCTCACGCAGTTGCTTCACTTTCTGCATTCGGTTTCGATTGTTATCCTTTCCTCTTCCAATTGCATCAGCTCTTCATCTATCAATTCTTGGTCATGGGATGCCAAAACCTCTTCAACATCATCTCCGTCAACTTCCACAAGCCAAACTCACTTTGTCCTTGCTTCGTTCACCACGATCCAAACGCTTAATTATGTCTAGTTTTACGCTAAGTGTAACACCTTTACTCTTTCAGGCTTTTCCGACACCTTAGAGCTCATCTTGCCAATGGCTGCTCAATGCAGCATGTTAAAGCAATGCCGTTCCGAATCCGAGACAGAGCGGCTGCTCGGGGCGTGCGCTGCCTTTTATCGCGTGCTGATTTTTTATTGCGCGCTGCCTTTCTTCATAACAGTGAAAACACCTTCTGAAAGCGAAAACAGGGTACTAATGTAGATCTTTCGTAACAGTGAGGTTTCGTAAACCGAACGTTCGAAAGGTGGGGGACACCTGTACCTGTAATCGGGTTCCTTCGATAATCCAGCACTGATTATGCTTAATGTGATCCTTCTGTAATTCGACATTTTCACTAATCCGGCACTCCTCAGGTCCCAGTGGTGCCAGATTAGTGAGGGTTGACCTGTACTTAGCAGATACAGGTTTGAAGACTGATTATGGATATAATGCGAGAGTGCTCAGTACTATAGGTTTCTCAGGGACTCTAATAAATATTACAGGTACAGATCATAATTTAAGAATGTGGTGCCTACCAGTTTCACAGGTCTGTCCTGTAAAGCCTCTATAACACTGGCATTTGTAACTTCCCGGTATATTTAAACATGTTCCATTCACACATGGATAAGACGAACATTCATCTATGTCTGGAAAATAACAATCAGAATTAGTATCCATTTAGTGAATTCACTACTATTCAAAGATCTGCATATAATTTAAAATAGAATAAAAAACACGGGGCCTGCATAGATTGCAAATAGAAAGCAACTTTTTAAATGTGAACATCATTTTATGCCTGAAATTAAGACTGATATAAAAACATCATCAAACTTCCTTTTAATATTTCATATTGATTGAATGGGTATTTATTTTTTTACATTGTAAGTAAAATATAAAACTGACAGGCTACCATTTTCTGGCTTTAGATATTCTTATGAGAGACATGAAGCAATCAGCATAAAAAGGGGGTGATTTAAGGAGAAAGTAGAACAAATTAACAACATTTTTGGCAAAATGTCAGCAATTACATTTAATAGTGGAAATAGTCTTTAGTTTTGGAAGTCATCCACATTCTTTACATGAAACTAACCCATAAAATAACTATTAACCCATCAAACAATTATTAATTATATTTCACTGGATAAATATTGGTTGTAAGACTGATAGGGAAGCTATCATCTTATACTAAGTTATACTGTGATTCCTTGTACAGGTAAGTACATGGTGTATCACAGTTCCAAAGACTCAGGTTCAATCCTTGAATGCTCCTAGTTGGAAATTACAGATTTTCTCCATAATTGTGTGGCTTTCTGCTGGTGCTCTTGTTGCCTTCTACATTCCTAAGAAATATTATAGCTTAATTAGCTGTTGTAAATATTCCCTGTCCCAAGTAAACAGAAAAGAGATCAAACACATATTTATAGGGAAGTGAGAAAGAATAGTTTGCAGGTATCCAGGAGACAAACTGAATAGGAATGATGGGATTGAGTCCTTGAGTGCTTGCATAGAGCACATGGGTTGAATGGCTTCATTAACTTTAAGTGTTTATAAATATAGTAGAATAAAAGCCCTGCCTTTTACAGTTTCAAGATTTCCCAGGACTTTTATAAGTGGAATTTATCTTTTGTTAATATTTCAAAATGATCTTTTAAATTCTTATCACCGACTTTAGGTTCTTAAGTACTGAACAATAGTCTATTTTTCTTATTTTTATCAAATATTCTTAATCTTACCTTCTGAGCATAATCGACCAGTAAAACCATTTACACAAGTGCAGTTAAAGGAGCCTGGTGTGTTTGTGCATTGACCTTTCCTACTGCATGGATTGGATAAGCATTCGTTGATATCTAGAAGAAATACCTCAAATTACATCAGTGTGATGAAAGATGTTAATATTGAATGTAAAAGTTGTTTATCTTCAAATGATTTCCCTTCTTCCTTTATACATAAGCTTCAGATATTTTCAGCACTCATTCTAGCATGATGCCCATTTGACCATTCAAGTGTGCTGCTTGACAGTATGGGCACATTACTTGACCTCTGAAGGAAGTTTTGCCCACTTGCTAAATGAAATCATTGTAATTCTTCAAACTGTTCAGCTAAAAATAACTTGTATATTTTGTGCAATGCTTAATCAATTTAAATACCACACCTGATTACACAGGGAGTTTTGTTAGTTCAAGGGTTCCTAACCTGGTATCCATGGACCCCTCAGTGAGTAGTAGATATCCATGGCATTAAAATGATTGGGAATCCCTGTGTTAATGGGTGAAAGGATATGGATTGGAGGTTTTGCTTGATTAGCTTACGTTTTTTTTTACTTTTCTTTCAAACACAAAACTTTAGATGAAGGTGGGAAGCAAATATTTGGGGAAGTATATGATGGGAGAGGACTCCATTACTGTGTCAACCAATTTTTTCCCCAAAGCTCAGCTTATCTTTGTTAAATGTTTACTAGTAAAACCACATTATGATTCCGTACATAACTCCTTCAGCACATTATTTATAAAACCTTACCAGGCAATATTTACAATATATATTCAATGAAGTTTATACACACCAATGCAATTCTTCTCGTTCTCGTTATCTAGCTTGAAACCAGGATTACACGCACATTTATACCGTCCAGGAATATTTTGGCAAATATGTTCACAATCATTTAATTCAGGATTAGCACATTCATCAATGTCTGCACACAAAGGAAAATACATAGTCTCAGCTGACAACTTCCATTGATTTTTAAGATTCTTGTATTCAAATATATATAGTATATTTGTGAATAATATGCCTTTTTCAATTCATAACATACAAATTCAATATGTAATGTTTAAAACAAAGTCAGATAGCATTTTCAATGTATGGATTATATTAAATAAAAGGGTAAGAGAAAAACCTGAACATTCACACACAGCATTGTATATTTAGATTGCTAGATCAAGTTATATGTTTTTGTTCCTGATCCACCATGTATGAATTTTACTGTTTCATTGTTTAAATTTTGAAGTGACATTTTCTAAGGCTTTTATAACAGTTTAAAATTTCTGCTGCACCTGGAACAAAGAAAAATGGAGGACTATGTAGAAGGGAAGGTGTTGTGACATGTACAAAGTCACCAAAGAGACACTGAAGCTGGTAGATGTAGAAATGTTTTATTCAACAAAAACGAGCAACAGGCATCATATTGAAACACTCTTGGAGGAACAGGCTTCCCGTCCCAATATTACATGACATTTTTATATGCTCAAGGTTGGTTCTTTAGCAGGACAATTCTATAGTTACAATGTATTTACAATGCTTCCTTTGAATTACGTATAGTCTTCATACACCTCCTTCTTCACACTGCCACTCCAGACACCCAAAATGAATGCTGATCTCCAGTGACTCTAAACCACATTCATACATATGCAGGCAGCTGAGGTGTAATTGTTCTGAGTTGCATTTTCAATTCAATCTGCAATCCACATTCAAATCGGAAGACTGGTTGCTGGTGAAATTAATACTTGCTATATACCCCAACTCCAGAATACACCCTAACAGAAGGGTTAGATTGATCTTTGAATATGTTAAAAGGTTGGTCCAATATTGTGGGCCGAAGGGCCAGTATAGTGCCATAATGTTCTATGTTCTAATTTTTCAAGTATGTCCAAAAATTATTGTACTTCCGATTGGTTCATTCATTACGTGAACAATCATGGTCTTTCCATGGCCCTGATGGTTCTTGGCAAATTTTTCTACAGAAGTGGTTTGCCATTGCCTTTTTCTGGGCAATAGACAATAGACAATAAGTGCAGGAGTAGGCCATTTGGCCCTTCGAGCTAGCACCGCCATTCACTGTGATCATGGCTGATCATCCACAATCAGTACCCTGATCCTGCCTTCTCCCCATATCCCTTGACTCTGCTATCTTTAAGAGCACTATCTAACCCTTTCTTGAAAGAATCCAGAGAATTGGCTTCCACTGCCTTCTGAGGCAGAGCATTCCACAGATCCACAACCCGCTGTGTGGAAAAAGTTTTTCCTCAACTCCATTCTAAATGCTCTACCTCCTATTCTTAAACTGTGGCCTCTGGTTCTAGACTCCCCCAACATCGGTAAATGTTTCCTGCCTCTAGCATGTCCAATCTCTTACTAACTCTTCCTTCAGTTAGTCCTGACAAAAGGTCTCGGCCTGAAGGGTCGACTGTACCTCTTCCTAGAGATGCTGCCTGGCCTGCTGCATTCACCAGCAACTTTGATGTGTGTTGCTTGAATTTCCAGCATCTGCAGAATTCCTGTTGTTTGCCTTAATAATCTTATATGTTTCAATCAGATCCCCTCTCATTCTTCTAGTGTATACAAGCCCAGTCACTCCAATCTTTCAACATATGACATTCCCACCACCCCTGGAATTAACCCAGTGAACCTACGCTGCACTCCCTCCATAGCAAGAATGCCCTTCCTCAAATTTAGAGACCAAAACTGCACACAATACTCCAGATGGGGTCTCACCAGGGTCTTGTACAACTGCAGAAGAACCTCTTTGCTCCTATACTCAATTCCCCTTGTTATGAAGGCCAACATGGCATTAGCTTTCTTCACTGCCTGCTGTACCTGTATGCTTACTTTCAGTGACTGATGAACAAGGACACCAAGATCTCGTTGTACTTCCCCTTTTCCTAACTTGACACCATTCAGATAGCAATCTGCCTTCCTGTTCTTGCCACCAAAGTGGATAACTCACATTTATCCACATTAAACTGCATCTGCCCACTCACTCAACCTGTCCACCTTGCATTCTCATAACATCCTCCTCACATTTCACACTGTCACCCAGCTTTGAGTCATCTGCAAATTTGCTAATGTTACTTTTCATCCCTTCATCTAATTCACTAATGTATATTGTAAACAGCTGCTGCCCCAGCACCGAGCCTTGCAGTACCCCACTAGTCACTGCCTGCCATTCTGAAAAGGACCTGTTAATCCCTACTCTTTGTTTCTCTGTCTGCCAACCAATTTTCTGTCCATGTCAGTACCCTACCCCCAATACCATGTGCTCTAATTTTGCCCACTAACCTCCTATGTGGGACCTTATCAAAGGCTTTCTGAAAGTCCAGGTACACTACATCCACTGGCTTTCCCATGTCCATTTTCATAGTTACATCCTCAAAAAATTCCAGAAGATTAGTCAAGCATGATTTCCCCTTCGTAACTCCATGCTGACTCGGACCTATCCTGCTACTGCTATCCAAATATGCCACTATTTCATCTTTTATAATTGATTCCAGCATCTTTCCCATCACTGATGTCAGACTAGCTGGTCTATAATTACCTGTAACACACATAAAAGTTGCTGGTGAACACAGCAGGCCAGGCAGCATCTCTAGGAAGAGGTACAGTCGACGTTTCGGGCCAAGACCCTTCGTCAGGATCTCGGCCTGAAACATCGACTGTACCTCTTCCTAGAGATGCTGCCCGGCCTGCTGCGTTCACTAGCAACTTTTATATGTGTTGCTTGAAGTTCCAGCATCTGCAGATTTCCTTGTGTTTGCGGCTATAATTATCCGTTTTCTCTCTCCCTCCTTTCTTAAAAAGTGGGATAACATTAGCTACCCTCCAATCCGCAGGAACTGATCCTGAGTCTATAGAACATTGGAAAATGATTACCAATGCATCCACAATTTCTAGAGCCACCTCTTTAAGTACCCTGGGATGCAGACCATCAGGCCCTGGGGATTTATCAGCCTTCAGTCCCATCAGTTTACCCAACACCAATTTCTGCCTAGTGCGAATTTCCTTCAGTTCCTCTGTTACCCTAGGTCCTCTGGCCACTATTACATCTGGGAGATTGTTTATGTCTTCCCTAGTGAAGACAGATCCAAAGTACCTGTACAGCACGTCAGCCATTTCCTTGTTCCCCATAATAATTTCACCCATTTCTGTCTTCAAGGGCTCAACTTTGGTCTTAACTAATTTTTTCCTCTTCACATACCTAAAGAAGCTTTTACTATCCTCCTTTATATTCTTGGCTAGCTTACCTTCGTACCTCATCTTTTCCCCCGATATTGCCTTTTTAGTTATCTTCTGTTGCTCCTTAAAAGTCTCCCAGTCCTCTGGCTTCCTGCTTCTCCTTGCTATGTTATACTTCCTCTCTTTTATTTTTATACTCTCCTTGGCTTCCCTTATCATCCATGGCCACCCTTACTGCCCTTAGAATCTTTCTTCCTCTTTGGAATGAACTGATCCTGCACTTTCTGTATTATCTGGCACCCTCTGGTGCCGGGATTCAGGATGTCACAGACCGATTGCAGGGAATCCTCAAGAGTGAAGGTGAACACCCGGAAGTGGTGGTGCATGTTGGCACAAATGCCGTGGGGAAGAAGAGGAAAGACATTCTACAGCGTGACTTCAGAGAACTTGGAAGGCGGCTGAAAAGCAGGACTTCCAGGGTGGTTATCTCCGGTTTGCTTCTAGTTCCTCTTGCTGGAGTGGGCAAGAACAGGGAGATAATAGATCTGAATGTGTGGCTGAGGAACTGGTGCAGGAAGCAAGGATTTACATTCTTGGACTATTGGGGTATGTTTCGGGGTAAGGATGAATTGTACAAAAGGGACGGGTTGCACCTTAATAAGCGGGGCACCAGCATTCTGGCAGGCAGGTTTGCCTCTGCCACATGGGTGTGTTTAAACTAAGTAGTGGGGGGGAGGGGACGAACTGGAAATATAAGGATGGAGATAAAGGGAAAGTGAGAATAAGAAAAGTTAAGAAAGACAGCAGAATCAACAGAGCAGAAAGCTCAAGAAGGGATCATACAGTATGGCCAAGTGAAATAGGAATTGATATGGGAGGTGAGGGGAGTAATGAATTAAAAGTATTGTATATGAATGCACGGAGTATAAGAAATAAAGTGGAAGATCTTGAGGCACAGTTGGAAATTGGTAAGTATGATGTTGTGAGAATAACAGAGACATGGCTTCAAGTGGACAGGGCCTGGGAAATGAATATTCAAATATTCCTTCCTATCGAAAGGACAGACTGATGGGCAGAGGGGGTGGGGTGGCTCTGTTGGTGAAGAATGATATTCAGTCCCTTGCGAGGGGGGACATAGGATCAGGAGGCGTAGAGTCGGTATGGATAGAACTGAGAAATTCTGAGAGTAGAAAGACCCTAATGGGAGTTACCTACAGGCCCCCAAACAGTAGTCTGGCTGTAGGGTGTAAATTGAATCAAGAGTTAAAATTGGCATGTTCCAAAGGTAATGCTACAGTTGTTATGGAGGATTTCAACATGCAGGTAGACTGGAGGAATCAGGTTGGTACTGGACCCCAAGAAAGGGAGTTTGTGGAGTCCCTCCGAAATGGATTCTTAGAACAGCTTGTACTGGAGCCTACCAGAGAAAACATAATTCTAGATTTAGTGTTGTGCAATGAACCGGATTTGATCAGGGACCTCGAGGTAAAGGAGCCATTAGGAGGTAGTGACCATAATATGATAAGTTTTAATCTACAATTTGAGAGGGAGAAGGGAAACTCGGAAGTGTCAGTATTACAGTTGAACAAAGGGAACTATGGTGCTATGAGGGAGGAGCTGGCCAAAGTTCAATGGGACAATACCCTAGCAGGGATGACAGTGGAACAGCAATGGCAAGTGTTTCTGGGAATAATGTGGAAGGTGCAGGATCAGTTCATTCCAAAGAGGAAGAAAGATCCTAAGGGGAGTAAGGGGAGGCCGTGGCTGACAAGGGAAATGATGGACAGTATAAAAATAAAAGAGAAAAAGTATAACATAGCAAAGACGAGTGGGAAGCCGGAGGATTGGGAAACTTTTAAAGAGCAACAGAAGGTAACTAAAAAGGCAATATGTAGAGAAAAAATGAGGCACCAAGGTAAACTAGCCAAGAATATAAAGGAGGATAGTAAAAGCTTCTTTAGGTATGTGAAAAGGGAAAAAATAGTTAAGACCAAAATTGGGCCCGTGAAGACAGAAGCGGGTGAATTTATTATGGAGAACAAGGAAATGGCAGACGAGTTGAACAGGTGCTTTGGATTTGTTTTCACTAGGGAAGACACAAACAATATCCCAGATATAATAGTGGCCAAAGGACCTAGGGTAATGGATGAACGGAAGGAAATTTACATTAGGCAGGAAATGGTGTTGGATAGACTGTTGGGTCTGAAGGCTGATAAGTCCCCGGGACCTGATGGTCTGCATCCCAGCATACTTAAGGAGGTGGCTTTAGAAATCGTGGACGCATTGGTAATGTTCTATAGATTCAGGATCAGTTCCTGTGGATTGGAGGGTGGCTAATGTTGTCCCTCTCTTCAAAAAGGGAGGAAGACAGAAAACAGGAAATTACAGACCAGTTAGCCTGACGTCAGTGGTGGGAAAGATGCTGGAGTCATTATAAAAGATGAAATTATGACACATCTGGATAGCAGAAACAGGATCTGCCCGAGTCAGCATGGATTTACGAAGGGGAAATCGTGCATGACTAATCTTCTGGAATTTTTTGAGGATGTAACTATGAAAATGGACAAGGGAGAGCCAGTGGATGTAATGTACCTGGACTTTCAGAAAGCTTTTGATAAAGTCCCACATAGGAGATTAGTGGGCAAGATTAGGGCACATGGTATTGGGGGCAGAGTACTGACATGGATTGAAAATTGGCTGGCTGACAGAAAACAAAGAGTAGCGGTTAATGGGTCCCATTCTGAATGGCAGGCGGTGACCAGTGGGGTACTGCAGGGTTCAGTGCTCGGACTGCAGCTGCTTACAACATATATTAATGATTTAGATGAGGGAATTAAAAGTAACATTAGCAAATTTGCCGATGACACAAAGCTGGGTGGCAGTGTGAAATGTGAGTAGGATGTTATGAGAATGTAGGGTGACTTGGACAGGCTGGGTGAGTGGGCAAGTGCATGGCAGATGCAGTTTAATGTGGATAAATGTGAGGTTATCCACTTTGGTGGTAAGAACGGGAAGGCAGATTATTATCTAAATGGAGTCAAGTTAGGAAAAGGGGAAGTACAACGAGATCTAGGTGTTCTTGTACATCAGTCACTGAAAGCAAGCATGCAAGTACAGCAGGCTGTGAAGAAAGTTAATGGCATGCTGGCCTTCATAACAAGGGGAATTGAGTACAAGAGCAAAGAGGTCCTTCTGTAGCTGTACAGGGCCCTGGTGAGACCACACCCGGGGTACTGTCTGCAGTTTTGGTCTCCAAATTTGAGGAAGGACATTCTTGCTATTGAGGGAGTGCAGCGTAGGTTCACAAGCTTAATTCCCGGGATGGCGGGACTGTCATATGTCGAAAGACTGGAGCGACTGGGCTTGTATACTCTGGAATTTAGAAGGCTGAGCGGGGATCTTATTGAAACATATAAGATTATTAAGGGATTGGACACGCTGGAGGCAGGAAGCATGTTCCCGCTGATGGGTGAGTCTAGAACCAGAGGCCATAGTTTAAGAATAAGGGGTAGGCCATTTAGAACGGAGTTGAGGGAAAACTTTTTCACCTAGAGAGTGGTGGATGTATGGAATGCTCTGCCCCAGAAGGCTGTGGAGGCCAAGTCTCTGGATGCTTTCAAGAAAGAGATAGATGGGGCTCTTAAAGATAGCGGAATCAAAGGTTATGGGGATAAGGCAGGAACTGGATACTGATTGCGAATGATCAGTCATGATCACAGTGAATGGCTGTGCTGGCTAGAAGGGCCGAATGGCCTACTCCTGCACCTATTGTCTATTGTCTATTATTCCCAGAAATACTTGCCATTGTTGTTCCACTGTCATCCCTGCTAGGGTATCTTTCGAGTCAACTTTGGCCAGCTCCTCCCTCATGGGTCCATAGTCCCTTTTGTTCAACTGTAATACTGACACTTTCGATTTTCCCTTCTCCCTCTCAAATTGTAGAGTAAAACTTATCATATTATGGTCACTACCTCCTAATGGCTCCTTTACCTCGAGTTCCCTCACCAAATCTGGCTCATTACACAACACTAAATCCAGAATTGCCTTCTCCCTGATAGGCTCTAATACAAGCTGCTCTAAGAATCCATCTCTGAGGCTCTCCACAAACTCCCTTTCTTGGGGTCCAGTACCAACCTGATTTTCCCAGTCTACCTGCATGTTGAAATTCCCCATAACAACCATAGTAATACCTTTGCGCCATGCCAATTTTAACTCTTGATTTAACTTGCATCTTATATCCAGGCTACTGTTTGGGGGCCTGTAGATCAATCCCATTAGGGTGTTTTTGCCCTTACAGTTTCTCAGTTCTATCCATACTGACTCTACATCTCTTGATTCTATGACCCCCCTTGCAAGTGACTGAATTTCATTCCTCACCAACAGAGCCACCCCACCCCCTCTGCCAACCTGTCTGTCCTTTCAATAGGACGTATATCCCTGAATATTCATTTCCCAGCCCTGGTTCTCTTGCAGCCATGTCTCTGTTATTCCCACAACATCATACTTGCCAATTTCCAACTGAGCCTCAAGCTCATCCACTTTACTTCTTATACTCCATGCATTCATATATAATATTTTTAATCCATCTGAAGTAATAATTTTACTCCCCTCATCTTTCACATCGATTCCTATTGCACTTGGCCATACTCTCCAATCCCTTCCTGAGTTTTCTGCCCCGTTAATTCTGTTGTCTTTCTTTACTTTTCTTATTCTCTTATTCCCTTTAACTCCATTCTAATATTTCCAGTTCATCCCCTCCCCTCCACTACTTAGTTTAAACACACCCGTGTAGCAGTGGCAAACCTGCCTGCCAGAATGCTGGTCCCCCGTCTGTTAAGATGCAACCAGTGCCTTTTGTACAATTCATCCTTACCCCAAAACAGATCCCAGTGGTCCAAGAGTCTAAATCCCTGCCTCCTGCACCAGCTCCTCAGCCACACATTCAGATCTCCTATCTCCCTGTTCCTGCCCTCACCAGCACAAGGAATTGGAAGCAAACCGGAGATAACCACCCTGGAGGTCCTGCTTTTCAGCCTTCTTCCGAGTTCTCTGAAGTTACGCTGCAGAATTTCTTTCCTCTTCTTCCCGACGTCATTTGTGCCGACATGCACCACCACTTCCGGCTGTTCACCTTCACCCTTGAGGATGCCCTGCAATCGGTCTGTGACATCCTGGATCCTGGCACCAGGGAGGCAAAACACCATCCTTAAATCCCACCTGTTGCCTCAGAAACCCCTTTCTGTACCTCTCACTATGGAGTCCCCTACTACCACGGCTCTGCCTGACTTCTGTCTCCTCTGCTTTGTTTCAGTGCCAATTTTTGACTCACAGACCTGTCCGCCTCTCAGACTGGCAATGTCTTCTGTCCCGACAGCTTCCAAGAGGGTGAAACTGTTTTCAAGAGGTGCATTCCCTGGGGTCCCCTGTACCCCAAGCATCCATCCCTTCCTCATTGTTGCCTCCCCCCTTCTCTCTTCCAGTATCTTCGGTGTAATGATCTCGCTGTAGGTCCTGTCCAGAGGATTCTCGGTTTCCCGGATGAACCTGAGGTCGTCCAGTTGCTTCTCCAATGCCTCAACACGGTCCTTCAGGAGCTGAACCTGGACACACTTTCCACATTTGTAGTAGCCAGAGGCACCATCAACGTCCCTGACCTCCCACATCATGCAAGCATCACATTGAATCAATTGACCTGTCATTTCTTCACCACTTCTCACCATCTCCAATTGTGGCGTAGTCTCCTCATTCAGCCACCTCGCCGAAGACTCTTGAGGCAAAGACTCGCACTTTTCTCACAAGGCACTTCCCTCGACAAGGCTGCTCCCCTAGAGCAAACCTTGATTACATTGGCTGATATTCTGACTAATTCATTTCACTTGTCGCACCTCGGCCGACCTCGAACGTTTGTGTTGCTGGACGGTCCCAACCGGTTTTAAATCAACAGCTCTTTGTCAGCCAATCCCCTCACTCACTCCTTCACTTGTTGCACCTCGGCTAACCTTGATCATTTGTCTTTACAAGACATGTGACGGCAGCTCCTTTCAGTACTCTTCAGAAACTGCCCGGCGTCAATGGTTGCATAACCAGGACTTGTGCACCAGCTGCTCATACCACCATCCACCACCTGCTCCCATGGCTTCAATGACCCTGATCTAGGGACCAAGCAGGTGCTACACCTTGCCTAAGGATGACCCACAGGCTAGTGGAAGAAAGAAACGCCTTTGGTAGAGACATATCTTCAGCCAACCACTTCCTATAAACTGTTTAAATAGTCAAACACAACTAATATGTGTTAATTTAGATTTCATAATAGATTGGGATGTTTGTCTTAGATACAAAGCTTGAGATGAAGATAAAATCACCAGGTCATGAAATGTAAATAAGGTGGTTCTAGAATATATTGACAATTATTCTCTAAAGCAAACTATGATCAATATACAGTGGAGAAAGCTGGAAGGGAATGCATTATTCTTGAAATTTATTTTTCAATTTGATTTCAAAATCATTAATTGCATTTCATAAATTACATACAATCATATGAAGTTGGAGTATGATGGGACAATATGGCCCCTCAGCCTGGTTTTGCTGTTTATTGGTTTATTATTTATGGTCAACTTTAGAATCAGAATCAGGTTTGTTATCACTCTCACTGATAGACTGCAGAACATGAAATATGTTGTGAAGCTTGGATTTACTGTAGGTCTCTTTCTTGCTGGTTTTCACTAACTTTTGACTTCTCTATGTGAATCTTGTGAAAATTCATTGAAGCAGTCTGCACAGTTTTCTAAAATAGAGAATTCCAAAGTTTCACAATTCTGTAAGCTGCTTCTTCTATGCATTTAATGCAAAGTTGAGACTCACCACTGCAATTTTTTTTGTCTCCTTGATTTAACAGATAACCAGGCCAGCACAAACATTCATAACTACCAAGAGTGTTTTTGCATACTTGTCCACATTTGTTTGATGAGTCACATTCATTGATATCTGCAAAAACAGATGGAAAAAGGAATACTAGCTGAGATCAGCTGAACAATATGGAACAAATTGGCAGCCTTAAATCAAAATCAGAGGCTGTTAAATAATTCACAAAGCAGATGTCACAAATACATTGTTATTCAAACTTGTCAAGTAAAAGAATTTATCATCTTTAAATGTAAGATTAATTTGAATAACGTCACACCTCTGCAGACTGTATTTGATTCACCCATTTCAAATCCTCGATTACACTGGCATGCAGGCTCATTGAAGTATTCAAAGAAACATTCTGCATTTGTGCAGGCTAGGACACAAGTGTCGATAGCTGTATGACAGAAAGAGATAAACTGATTAAAGAAATTCACAGCTGTGGGGCAAACAAGAGCAAGGCATTTCATTCAATCATATTGAAACACGTTCACAGTTATATGCAGTCTACAAAGCAGGAATAAAATACACAAAATATATTACATTTAAATTGTTATGTAAAAAGGCAAAATAAAGATTAGAATATAAGCCTGCGATTAGACAGACATTTAATAGAATCAAAAGCTAATTAAAATCTGAGATAATATTTATTTCTTAAGGGATTCAGAGATCATGTTTGAATAATTAAATTATCTGGATCAGAGATTCTATTTACCAATTGTATTTATCATTTATATAGCTATTGAAACAACTCAAATTAGTCTATATTTGAATTTTTAGACAATAAGATCAGAATTAGGCCATTCAGCCCATCAAGTCTATTATTATCCCTCTCAACCTCATTCTCTTGCCTTTTCCTTGTAACCATTGATATCCTAACTAATCAAGAACTTACCAGCCTCCATATTAAATATAGTCAATGACTTGGCCTCCACAGCCATCTGCGGCGATGAATTCCACAGATTAACTGCCCTCTGGCAAAAGAAGTTCCTCCTCAACTCTGTTCTAAATGAACGTCCATCTATTCTGACACTGTTCCCCCGGTCCTAGACTCCCCTATGATAGGAAACATCCTCTCCACCCCTAGGTCTTTCAATATTCAATAAACCCCAATGAGATCCCACTTCATTCTTCTAAACTGCAGTGAGTACAGGCCCAGAGCCCTCAAACACTACTCATACATCAACACTTTCATTCCCAGAATCATTCTGATGAACCTCCTCTGAACCCTCCCCAATGCCTGTATATCTTTTGTTTAATAAGGGGCTCAAAACTGCTCACAATACTGCATGTGCAATTTCAGCAATGCCTTATAAAGTCTCAGCATCATACCCTTGTTTTTATATTCTTGTGCTCTCAAAATGAATGCTAATACCGCATTCGCCTTCCTTACCATCAACTCAACCCGCAAGTTAGCCTTTAGGAATTCCTGCAAAAGGACTCACAAGTCCATTTCCACCTCTGATTTTTGAATTTTCTTCCCGTTTATAAAATAGTCTATGCCTTTATTATATCCACCAAAGTACATGACCATACACTTCCTGATACTATATTCCATCTGCCACTTTTTCTTCTCCCCGTTCTCTGAATCTGTCTAAGTACTTCTGCAGACTCCCTGCTTCCTCAATGTTACCCGCATTGCCACAAATTTGGCCACAAAGCCATCAATTTTGTCATCCACATCATGGACATACATGAAAAGAAGCACTCCCAACACCGACCACTGCAGAACACCATTAGTCACTGGAAGACAATCAGAAAAGGCTCTCTTTATTCTCACTCTTTGTGTCATGCCAATTAACCAATCTTCCATCCAATCGTTCCTATAATACCATAGGCTCTTATCCTGTTAGGCAGCCTCTTGTGTGGCACCTTGTCAAAGACCTGAAAATCCAAGTGAACAACATCCACTGACACTCCTTTATCTATTCTGCTTTTCATTTCCTCAAACAATTCCAATAGATTTGTCAAGGAAGATTGAACATTACGGAAACCATACTGACTTTGGCTTATTTTATCATTGGCCTCCAAGTACCCCAAAATCTCATCTTTAGTAATAGACTTCAAAATATTTCCAACCACTGAAGTCAGGCTAACTGGCCTAACATTTCCTTTTTTCTGCCTCCCTTAATTCTTAAAGAGTGGAGTAACATGTGTAATTTTCTAGTCCTTCAGATCCACCCCAGAATCTAGTTATTGTTCAAAGATCATTACTAATTCCTCTAAAATCCATGGGTTAAAGAACTTTGTGATTTATTCAGCAATGGCAAACATGAACACCCTTTCAGAGTACAGTTCAAAGTGTAGTCATCTGTAGTTGAAAGAGCCCTCAGTATTGACACAACAGGAATTGTTTCTTCAAGAACACATTTTAGTATAAGGATATTCATCCACATCCAAAGGGATGGTCCAGAAATAATGTATTGCTATTTATTCCAGGAAGGTAATGGAAGATGCATGTTTAAAATTTGCACTATACATTCAGTGGACATTTTATTGGGTACATCTGTACACCTGCTCGTTAAAGCAAATATGTAATCTGCCAATCATGTAGCAGCAACTCAATACATAGAAGCATGCAGACATGGTCAAGCGGTTCACTTGTTGTTCAGATCAAACATCAGAATGAGGACGTAGTGTGACTTAAGTGACTTTGGAATGATTATTGGTGCCAGACTGGGTAGTTTGAGTATCTCAGAAACTACCGAACTCCTGGGATTGTCACGCACAACAGTCTCTGGAGTTTACAAAGTATGGTGTGAAAAGTCAAAAACATCCAGTTAGCAGCAGTTCAGTATATGAAAATGCCTTGTAATGCAAGAGGTCAGAGGAGAATGGCAGGAATGGTTCGAGCTAGCAGGAAGGTGACAGTAATTCAAATAACCACATGTTACAACAGTGGTGTGCAGAAGAGCATCTCTGAATGCACAGCACGTCAGACATTGAAAAGGAAGGGCTATAGGAGCAGATCCATACCATCATGCAGTTTCCTAACTAAAGAAGCTTCCATGACGTAACACGTGGCAAAGCCAATAGACACTTTCAGGGGTGTTAATAATCTTTCTTAAAATTCTCCTGATTGCACTGTTCTACATCTAAAGAATTGTTCAATAATTCATAGTATGAAATTACAAAGTTATCTAGGGTTTGGTCACTTTGGGGTAAATTGGCAGAAGCAATAATCATCCTTCTTCTATTGCATCTCACATCCTGGAAAGACTAAACAGGAGGTAGAGGTTCATTTTTCTGTGTCATTTTGTGCTTGTGGCACAGATTGTTCACGAAGCAGTGAGGCTGAAGTACTTGGTACTGATACTAAAATGTAAAACAACATCACTGAATGTAAAAGGCAAAACATGTTTTTAGATCCAATAACCCCATTGTGCTACAACAAAGCAGTAAGATTGTTGCAATGAAATTTACTCTGAACTTTGAAATTTATTTTGAACTTTGAATCAAAATTAGGAGAACTAAAACTATTGATTAAACAGGAAGCTGTGTGGGTAGCATTTTGAGTTCTGAATATGTTGAGTTAAATTACTGTCAGATATCACCTTGGCATTAGATTATTTTACTTGGTTAAGCATTCAAAAGTTACAATGTTTTTCTACAGAGTATAATGGAATGGCCTTCAAGTAATCATCTAGAAATTGTGCAAGCATATTTGCATTTCAAATTTGAACTCTACATAAATAACTAGCTCCACTAACCATTTCCAAGCATGTAACTTTTCTCTACTCAAACATTTACACTATTTAATATTCAATGAAAATATGAATTTGGATGGTTTTATTTTATTGTAAATTTTGAATATTGTAGAACTGGAGAAAAGTTCAAGAAGTTAGTTTGATGAGATAAATTCTTACTATTTGTAGAAATGCCCTTTGGAGGACATGGTTGCAATGAATGGTACCAGTCGCTGTTGATGCTGACACAGAAGGGTTCAAGTTTGTTCATTGCTCTGGGGACATGCTTGCTGTGGTTTCAGAAGTTACAGAAGCTGGAACCTATGTGGTAACAGGTGCCATAGGACCGCTGCTACTTCACATCTAAAGATGCCTCCATGATATGACAAATGAGCAGAATTACATTATTTTCTAAAATTCTCCTGAATGCACTATTCTACATGAATGGAAGCTGTCAATAATTCACAGTATAGAACTGCAAAATGATCTGGCATTTGGCTACTTTTAAGAAGTGATCAGGCATCAGGTATTGCTTGTCACTTGTATTGATAATTATTTATCTTTGGAAAGACAAGACAATGATGGTGCATTATGTTTGCCTCTTGTTTTCCAGCTTGCAGCCAAAGATGTCATGAAAGAAGGGGTCAAGATCTAAGATTAAATATGCCAAAACAACTTCTATGTGATGAAAGGCAAGATAACATTTCTAGATCTAATAATCCTCTTTAGTCAGCCATAAAGAAGATAAATTGCTTTAGCAGCAGTCATACAGAGGAGAACTAAATGTCACAAATGATTAAACAATAGGTTTAGCAACAGCATTTCAAGTTTTGACTAATGTGATATTGATGAACAAGTAAATTTTGGCATGGAATTATTTCTCTAGGTTATGCACTTGCTATTTTACAGTCTATAATATAGACTGTAGAAGCTTCCTATTTTCAAATGGTACTGAACATATTTCAACCCAGATATGTAAACAGATTTTCAATTCTACATGCATTTGGCACATGACTTGCGGGGCCATTTCTCTTGATTATGCACTCATATGACACCCTGCCATTCTACAGTCTATAATGTAGCAGTCTTTGAGAGATTGTATTAATGTTGATCCTGCATATTTCAATCAGCATTTGCAATTTCACTTTGAATTCTGGGTGCATTAGATTGGTGACTTCACAGGAGAATTCTGAGCATTAAATTGCTTTCCGAATTTGATCTTTTAGGTACCTAATTTCAAATGCCATAATGAATTTGATTGGTTTTATTTTATTGCAGATTTTGAACATTGTGAGTTGCAGAAGCTTACAGAAAGCCAGGTGAGCAAGACATATTTATATTATTTGTTCATTTCTTGCTTGTTTTTGGACTACAATGTTGCAATTAATGATATCTGCCATTGTCAATATCGACTCAGATGGAGAAGAGGTCAAAGTTTTACTTTGCTCTGTGAATGTGATAGTCAGAAGTATGCAGAGAAAAATCCGTTAACCACATGGCAGCTTTTGAACTAATTTTATAATATGTCCTAAGAAGTCTAAGATAACCTTATTTATTTGATTTAATTAACTATTATCATCAGGTAATCACCAGTGTGGTAACAGGTGCAATTGAACTACTGATATATCAGCTTCCATGTCACAGCAAGTGATAAAGGCAATGGACATCCCTTCAGAGAAGTTAATCAACTTCTGAAAACTTCTCATAACTGCACAGTGCTATATTAATAGAAAGGTTCGATATGTGATGGTACTAAACAGTAAAGTGATCTGGGATATGGCTAAATTAGAAAAAATTGGGAGGGTCAGTGATCAGGCATCACCTAATGCTTAGGATGTGTTGCCAATTAATATATCTTTGGAAAGACTATGCAGGCTTCCACTATCTAGAAGATGTTGAGTGAAAGAAATGACAGCTGAGGTGCTGGGATCTGAGATTACAGAGGCACAGTTCAAGCGTGGAATACTTTTCTTTTGGTTAAGCACTCAAATGTTACCATGATATTACACAGTACATAACTGAATACACTTCAAGTGACTGTTTTGAAATTGTGAATA
This sequence comes from Mobula birostris, assembly GCF_030028105.1. Lineage (NCBI taxonomy): Eukaryota > Metazoa > Chordata > Chondrichthyes > Myliobatiformes > Myliobatidae > Mobula > Mobula birostris. The sequence continues at coordinate 36,436,342 of NC_092373.1, forward strand.
CATATTTGAACATACATTTACAAATTTGACTTGAATCATTGCATGCTTTAGATTGCTGACATGACTTGCCATCACACAGCATTAAATTATGTTTAATTTTTTTTGAGTTTGATTTTAGCACTTTTAAATGTAAATTGGTAAAAAAAAAGTTGGCTGGATTTTCAGTTTTGAATATTTTGATAGCTGTTGTTTTGGTGAAAACTAATGGCAGACTGTTTGATATGTCAATTGCTTTTATTTTAGAAATTTTTTCTTGCTATTTTGGGAGGAATGTTGCAATGGATGATGTGTCACAGTTGATGTAGACACAGTTGTAGAAGGTCTCAAGGTTGTACTTTGCCCTGTGGATGTGCTTTCTAATGTAGTTTCAGAAGTGGTTAAAGCTGGGAAAATGAGAAAAATATCAGTTACACAAATAGCAGAAAACATAGTTCTAATCAAATAAATTGTATAAGATGTCGTCAGAAGCCTGACATTGTTAATTTCCTTCATATCCTTCCAGGAAACTATGGTTACCATAAGCCCTGTTTATATAATGCCATCAAGGTACTGCTATGTCCCAACTATTGATTCTTCTGTGATACAGGAATTGATCAGGGCAATGGGCATAATTTCATAGTTAAATAATTTCAGAGGATTTTATTAATGTATTTCTTAAGCTTCCTTGTATGTCCCAAATGAATATTTGATCATTGGTGTTCAACTGTAAATTGAATTTGCCTTGGGCTCAGTTGGAGAAAATGAACAGGCAAAATAATCAGATATAGCCCATTTTTTGTCTCTTCTCTTCATATATCATCGGAAAGTCTCAGAATCGGATATCCTTGCTGTGTTATCTTTCCTGTCAGCTGGCAGCTGCGTGTTGCAAACAAATCTGCAACTTGAATACTGTAATCTCAGATAAGAGATGAAAACATAATATCTATGTCTGTGAAAGGCAAGGCAGGTTCTGCATTCACTCTTTAAGAAAGGAGAAAAGCAGCAGGAAGGAAATTATAGACCAGTTAGCATGACCTCAGTGGTTGGGAAGAGATGGGAGTCAATTGTTAAGGATGAGGTTATGGACGACTTGGTGACACAGGACAAGATAGGATAAAGTCAGCATGGTTTCTTTAAGGGAAAATCCTGCCTGACAAACCTGTTGAAATTCTTTGAAGAGATTTCAAGTAGGATAGATAAAGGAGATGTAGTGGATGTTGTATATTTGGACTTTCAGAAGGTCTTTGACAAGGTGCCACACATGAGTTTGCTTACCAAGCTAAGAACCAATGGTATTACAAGAATGTTACTGGCATGGTTAGAGAATTTGCTGATTGGTAGGACAAAGCGAGTGGGAATAAAAGAATCCTGTTCTGGTTGGTTGCCAGTGACTAGTGGTGTTCCACAATGGTGGGTGTTGGGACCACTTCTTTTTATGTTGTATATTAATGATTTAGATAATGGAATAGATGGATTTGTTACCAAGTTTGCAGATAATGCAAAGATTGATGGAGGGGCAGGTAATGTTGATGAAGCAGGTGGAATGCAGAAAGACTTGGACAGATTAGGAGAATGAGCAAGAAAGTGGCAAATAAAGTACAATGTTGAAAAATACATGGTCATGCACTTTAGTTGTAGAAATAAATGTGCAAATTGTTTTTAGAATGAGGAGAAAATCCAAAAATCTAAGATGTGAAGGAACTTGAGAGTCCTTGTGCAGAACACCCTAAAGGTTAACTTATAGGTAGAGTCAGTGGTGAGGAGGGCAAATGCAATGTCAGCATTAATTTTGAGAGGTCTAGGATGCAAGAGCAAGGATGTGATGCTGAGGCTTTATAAGGCACTGCTGAGCCTCACCTTGAGTATTGTGAACAGTTTTATCCTCCTTATATAAAAGGAGAAGTGCTGGCATTGGAGAAAGTTCAGAGGAGGTTCAGAAGGATGATTCTGGGAATGAAAGGCTTATCCTACCAAAAACATTTGATGGCTCTGGTCCTGTACTTGCTGGAATTTAGAATGATGAAGGGGAATCTCATTGAAACCCTTTGAAAGTTGAAATGCCTAGACAGACAGGATGTGGAAAGAATATTTCCCATGCTGGGGAGTGTAGGACAAGCACAGTCTCAGGATGGGGGGGGGGGGGCGCCCATTTAAAACAAAGATGCAGAGAAATTTCTTTAGCTGGATGGTATTTAATTTGGTAATTTGTTACCACAGGCAGCCCCGGAAGCCAGGTTGTTGGGTGTATTTAAGGCAGATATTGGTAGGTTCTTGACTGGCCGTGGCATCAAAGGTTAAGGGGAGAAACCAGGAAAGGGGGCTGAGGAGGGGAAAAGAAGATCAGCCATGATTAAATGGTGAAGCAGACTCAATAGGTCAATGGTTTAATTCTGTTCCTATGCCTTATAGTTTTGTTTGCCATGAACTTTAGGCAAAATCTTTCTCTTCTCTAGTCCTGCAAAAGTGACCATTTAGTGGACTTCAACAAACTAATTAGAAATTGTCAGAATATATTCCAATCCATATTGGCTATCTGAGTTGACTCTGTATGCATCAGATTCCTGATATAACTAGCTATTTCACAGAAAGAAATGGTGTTGCATTAATTGTTTTGATTTAATTCTAGCACTGTTAAATATCCATTGACATGAATAATTAGTCTGGATTTTAATCAGTGAGTATATTGATAGCTGCTGTGTTGGTCAAAACTAGAGGAAGACGGTTTGACATGCTAATTGTTTTTATATCAGGGGATAAACTAAAACAGATAAATCAGACGTTACCTTACTTATGACGATAACTTACTTATGTTGCTAACCATCAGTAGGAAAACAATTCATATATTTCCACCCTTTCACTGCCAGTTGCTAAACCCTTCCGAGCTAGCACAGAATCCTTGCCATGAGCACTATTATCTGCTTCAAACTTAAGCATACACGAGTCAACAGACATCCTTATAATTAGAATGATTAAAACTTGAATTGTTTAGAATGGTTTAAAGCTAGCCAATCAAAAATTAATTCAAATCATGGTCATTAAAAAAAACCTTATAGATAAAATTGAAAAAGAATGCAGCGCCTAGATTTGCAATTTGTTTTTGATATTTTCCTGGTTTCAGGCATGTAACAAATAACATCAATTTAGGTTGGCAACAGGTGTATTGATTTCCCAACCCATTTGGAACCCCCAGATCTAAACTGTTGCTTGTCAGTCAATTACGGAATAAGGAGCACAGCTCCATTTTATGGTCTGGTGCCATTTAAAGGGCCACTCAGCTTGTAATGGGACACCTTATGATACAAGGGGCTACGCATTTTTGTGGCGCATGTGGGAGATAGGGATGCAGGAAGCCTTGCAACAGACATTTGTATAAGCTCCTGAGAATTTCCTGTCTGTATGAAAGGGTGCTTCAACATAGAAAGTGTATTTCTATTGCCATGACAGTCACCCTAACAATCCCTCACAATGAATCCATCCTACAAATGTTCAATTAAGTTTACTATCTTCTTCATATTATAATAAAGTGAGGCAACGGTTGGCAGAAATTGAGCAGGGATCAATTGAGGAGCAAAACAAAACACCTCAAGGGAAATTAAGTAGGTAAGTGCAGGCTTTGCCAACATTGCCAACAACTTTAAGTTTAAACATGCAAAGCAAAATTATATTTACTTCATATTGTATTTGCAAATTATTCACACAACAAATTACTTTTCTGATGAAATTACTGTTATCCAACTTCTGCTTAAAGTTGAAACAAATTGTAGAAAATGACAAATGCTGTGAAATTATTCAGAGTCTAAAAGACAAATGTGAACAACTGGTTTAAAAAAACCTAATTCTTCTCCAGGGACTATTCAATATTTCATTATATTACTCACCTGTGCAAGTGGGTCCTTCATATCCGCTCAGACATGTGCAGTTGAAAGAGCCCTCGGTATTGACACAATAAGAATTGTTTTTCATGGAACAGGGGTTACTATCAAGACACTCATCAATGTCTGAAAAAAACAATCCGGAACCAAGATATTGCATTAGGGAAGAGGCTTTTTAACAACTGTCCACCTTATTACAAATGTATCTGTTACTCTTTATTATCAAAGAACCTGTGTGTCAACACACACAACCCTGAGATTAATTTTCTTGCAGGCATTAACAGTGAATCCAAGAAACACAATATAACCAATGATAGATCACATCCAACAGGACGGACAAGCAAGCAACGTGCAAAAGCCAATAAGGTCTGTGCAAGTACAAACGAAAAAAAAATAATTAAGGAATAAATATTGAGAACAGGAGATGAAGAGTCTATCAAAGTGAGTTCATAGGTTGTGGGAGCACTTCAATGATGGGGCAAGTGAAGTTATCCCCCTTGATTCAAGAACCTGATAGTTGAGGGGTAATAACTGTTCTTGAACCTGGTGGTGAGGGTTGTGAGACTTCTGTACCTTCTTCTTGATGGCAGTAGCGAGAAGGGAGCATGGCCTGGATACTGACAGTCCTTGATGATGGTGCTGCTTTCCTGTGAGAGTGCTCTGTGTAGATGTGGTCAATGGTGGGGAGGGCTTTGACCACAACTTTCCAAACCAGCTGCAACTATCAATATCATTGTCTCTCCCTTTTGGTTATAATTTTTTTAAAAATCTGGCAGAAAGTGACTAATAAGTATTTACTCAGCAAAGACAGCTTTTCAATGCGAATTTTCTATTACTCACTGCTACAAACCTGTGCAATTGTGTCCTGTATATCCAGTCAGGCATGTGCAGTTGTAATAGCCCTTTGTATTGACACAGTAGGAATTGTTTTTCCAAGAACAAATGTTACTATCAAGACATTCATTCACATCTGAAAGAATAAACACAAACAATACATTGCTATTTATTCCAAAATAACGATAGAACATCTATGTTTACAATTGTCGCTAAATTTACCGTGGTATCCAGTTGTCTCAGCTCAAGATTAAATATGCAAGTGTGTACATTTCAAAGATTTGCATGTGATAAATGGGTACGCTTCCTGCAATATTGTGCAGTGAATTAAATCCAAAGAGTGTGTAATCTAGTCCTGCCCCTTGCATGTTGAATTCTTAATTATACCATCTACAACCGAGCTTCGCATCATCAGGAGAACATCAGAGACTGAGAATCAGTCAGTGATTACAAACGATGAAGCTGAAAACAAAGAACCAAGTACTGCCAAAACCAGTTTAGGATTTCATTGGGAGTTATTTGCATCATTCTTGTTGGTTTTGTCATTGCCAAAACAGCATAGACTGGGCAGAAATAGTGTGAATATGTTCTTGGTATATATCTGTCTTATTAACTTACCAAAGAGCAACACAAACTAAAACAGATAAATCAGATGTTACCTTACTTATGATGATAACTTACTTATGTTGCTAACCATCATCAGGAAAACAATTCATATATTTCCACCCTTTCACTGCCAGTTGCTAAACCCTTCTGAGCTAGCACAGAATCCTTGCCATTAGCACTATTATCTGCTTCAAACTTAAGCACACACGAATCAACAGACATCCTTATAATTAGAATGATTAAAACTTGAATTGTTTAGAATGGTTTAAAGCTAGCCAATCAAAAATTAATTCAAATCAGGGTCATTAAAAAAAACCTTATAGATAAAATTGAAAAAGAATGCACAGCCTTGATTTGCAATTTGTTTTTGATATTTTCCTGGATTCAGGCATGTAACAAATAACATCAATTTAGGTTGGCAACAGGTGTATTGATTTCCCAACCCATTTGGAACCCCCAGATCTAAACTGTTGCTTGTCAGTCAATTACGGAATAAGGAGCACAGCTCCATTTTATGGTCTGGTGCCATTTAAAGGGCCACTCAGCTTGTAATGGGACACCTTATGATACAAGGGGCTACGCATTTTTGTGGTGCATGTGGGAGATAGGGATGCAGGAAGCCTTGCAACAGACATTTGTATAAGCTCCTGAGAATTTCCTGTCTGTATGAAAGGGTGCTTCAACATAGAAAGTGTATTTCTATTGCCATGACAGTCACCCTAACAATCCCTCACAATGAATCCATCCTACAAATGTTCAATTAAGTTTATTATCTTCTTCATATTATAATAAAGTGAGGCAACGGTTGGCAGAAATTGAGCAGGGATCAATTGAGGAGCAAAACAAAACACCTCAAGGGAAATTAAGTAGGTAAGTGCAGGCTTTGCCAACATTGCTGACAATTTTAAGTTTTAACATGTAAAGCAAAATTATATTTACTTCATATTGTACTTGCAAATTATTCACACAACAAATTACTTTTCTGATGAAATTACTGTTATCCAACTTCTGCTTAGAGTTGAAACAAATTGTAGAAAATGAAAAAGCTATCAAATTATTCAGAGTCTAAAAGACAAATGTGAACTGTTTTAAAAAACCTAATTCTTCTCCAGGGACTATTCAATATTTCATTATATTACTCACCTGTGCAAGTGGGTCCTTCATATCCGCTCAGACATGTGCAGTTGAAAGAGCCCTCGGTATTGACACAATAAGAATTGTTTTTCATGGAACAGGGGTTACTATCAAGACACTCATCAATGTCTGAAAAAAACAATCCGGAACCAAGATATTGCATTAGGGAAGAGGCTTTTTAACAACTGTCCACCTTATTACAAATGTATCTGTTATTCTTTATTATCAAAGAACCTGTGTGTCAACACACACAACCCTGAGATTAATTTTCTTGCAGGCATTAACAGTGAATCCAAGAAACACAATCTAACCAATGATAGATCACATCCAACAGGACGGACAAGCAAGCAACGTGCAAAAGCCAATAAGGTCTGTGCAAGTACAAACGAAAAAAAAATAATTAAGGAATAAATATTGAGAACAGGAGATGAAGAGTCTATCAAAGTGAGTTCATAGGTTGTGGGAGCACTTCAATGATGGGGCAAGTGAAGTTATCCCCATTGATTCAAGAACCAGATAGTTGAGGGGTAATAACTGTTCTTGAACCTGGTGGTGAGGGTTGTGAGACTTCTGTACCTTCTTCTTGATGGCAGTAGCGAGAAGGGAGCATGGCCTGGATACTGACAGTCCTTGATGATGGTGCTGCTTTCCTGTGAGAGTGCTCTGTGTAGATGTGGTCAATGGTGGGGAGGGCTTTGACCACAACTTTCCAAACCAGCTGCAACTATCAATATCATTGTCTCTCCCTTTTGGTTATAATTTTTTTAAAAATCTGGCAGAGAGTGACTAATAAGTATTTACTCAGCAAAGACAGCTTTTCAATGCGAATTTTCTATTACTCACTGCTACAAACCTGTGCAATTGTGTCCTGTATATCCAGTCAGGCATGTGCAGTTGTAATAGCCCTTCGTATTGACACAGTAGGAATTGTTTTTCCAAGAACAAATGTTACTATCAAGACATTCATTCACATCTGAAAGAATAAACACAAACAATACATTGCTATTTATTCCAAAATAACGATAGAACATCTATGTTTACAATTGTCGCTAAATTTACTGTGGTATCCAGTTGTCTCAGCTCAAGATTAAATATGCAAGTGTGTAGATTTCAAAGATTTGCATGTGATAAATGGGTACGCTTCCTGCAATATTGTGCAGTGAATTAAATTCAAAGAGTGTGTAATCTAGTCCTGCACCTTGCATATTGAATTCCTAATTATACCACCTACAACTGAGCTTCGCATCATCAGGAGAACATCAGAGACTGAGAATCAGTCAGTGATTACAAACGATGAAGCTGAAAACAAAGGACCAAGTACTGCCAAAACCAGTTTAGGATTTCATTGGGAGTTATTTGCATCGTTCTTGTTGGTTTTGTCATTGCCAAAACAGCATAGACTGGGCAGAAATAGTGTAAATATGTTCTTGGTATATATCTGTCTTATTAACTTACCAAAGAGCAACACAAACTAAAACAGATAAATCAGATGTTACCTTACTTATGATGATAACTTACTTATGTTGCTAACCATCATCAGGAAAACAATTCATATATTTCCACCCTTTCACTGCCAGTTGCTAAACCCTTCCGAGCTAGCACAGAATCCTTGCCATTAGCACTATTATCTGCTTCAAACTTAAGCACACACGAATCAACAGGCATCCTTATAATTAGAATGATTAAAACTTGAATTGTTTAGAATGATTTAAAGCTAGCCAATCAAAAATTAATTCAAATCATGGTCATTAAAAAAAACCTTATAGATAAAATTGAAAAAGAATGCAGCGCCTAGATTTGCAATTTGTTTTTGATATTTTCCTGGTTTCAGGCGTGTAACAAATAACATCAATTTAGGTTGGCAACAGGTGTATTGATTTCCCAACCCATTTGGAACCCCCAGATCTAAACTGTTGCTTGTCAGTCAATTACGGAATAAGGAGCACAGCTCCATTTTATGGTCTGGTGCCATTTAAAGGGCCACTCAGCTTGTAATGGGACACCTTATGATACAAGGGGCTACTGCATTTTTGTGGCGCATGTGGGAGATAGGGATGCAGGATGCCTTGCAACTATATTTGTATATGGTCCCTATAAACTCTTGTCTGTATGAAAGGGTGCTTCAGCATAGAAAGTGTATTTCCATTGCCATGACAGTCACCCTTACAATCCCTCACAATTAATCCATCCTACAAATGTTCAATAAGTTTATTATCTTCTTCATATAATAAAGTGAGGCAACTGCAGAAATTGAGCAGGGATCAACTGAAGAGGAAAACAAAACACCTCGAGAGAAATTAAGTAGGTAAATGGAGGCTTTGCCAACATTGCCAACAATTTTAAGTTTTAACATGTAAAGCAAAATTATATTTACTTTATACTGTATTTGCAAATTTTTCACACAAATTACTTTTCTGATGAAATTACTGTTATCCAACTTCTGCTTAGAGTTGAAACAAATTGTAGAAAATGAAAAAGCTATCAAATTATTCAGAGTCTAAAAGACAAATGTGAACAACTGGTTTAAAAAACCTAATTCTTCTCCAGGGACTATTCAATATTTCATTATATTACTCCCCTGTGCAATTGGGTCCTTCATATCCGCTCAGACATGTGCAGTTGAAAGAGCCCTCGGTATTGACACAATAAGAATTGTTTTTCATGGAACAGGGGTTACTATCAAGACACTCATCAATGTCTGAAAAAAACAATCCGGAACCAAGATATTGCATTAGGGAAGAGGCTTTTTAACAACTGTCCACCTTATTACAAATGTATCTGTTACTCTTTGTTATGAAAGTACTTGTGTGCTGACACATACAGCCCTGAGATTAATTTTCTTGCATTAATTAACTGTAAATCCAAGAAACACAATATAACCAATGATAGACCACATCCAACAGGTTGGACAAGCAAGCAACGTGCAAAAACCAATAAGGTCTGTGCAAGTACAAACGAAAAAAAAATAATTAAGGAATAAATATTGAGAACAGGAGATGAAGAGTCTATCAAAGTGAGTTCATAGGTTGTGGGAGCACTTCAATGATGGGGCAAGTGCAGTTATCCCCCTTGATTTAAGAACCTGATGGTTGAGGGGTAATAACTGTTCTTGAACCTGGTGGTGAGGTTTGTGAGACTTCTGTACCTTCTTCTTGATGGCAGCAGCGAGAAGGGAGCATGGCCTGAATGCTGACAGTCCTTGATGATGGTGCTGCTTTCCTGTGAGAGTGCTCTGTGTAGATGTGGTCAATGGTGGGGAGGGCTTTGACCACAACTTTCCAAACCAGCTACAACTATCAATATCACTGTCTCTCCCTTTTGGTTATAATTTTTTTTAAATCTGGCAGAAAGTGACTAACAAGTATTTACTCAGCAAAGACAGCTTTTCAATGCGAGTTTTTCCTATTACACACTGCTACAAACCTGTGCAATTGTGTCCTGCATATCCAGTCAGGCATGTGCAGTTGTAATAGCCCTTTGTATTGACACAGTAGGAATTGTTTTTCCAAGAACAAATGTTACTATCAAGACATTCATTCACATCTGAAAGAATAAACCACAAACAATACATTGCTATTTATTCCAAAATAACGATACAACATCTATGTTTACAATTGTCACTAAATTTACTGTGGTATCCAGCTGCCTCAGCTCAAGATTAAATATGCAAGTGTGTACATTTTAAAGATTTGCATGTGATAAGTGGGCACACTTCCTGCAATATTGGGCAGTGAATTAAATCTAAAGAGTGTGTATTCTAGTTCTGCACCTTGCATGTTGAATTCTTAATTACACCACCTACAACTGAGCTTCGCATCATCAGCAGAACATCAGAGACTGAGAATCAGTCAGTGATTACAAACAAAAGAGCTGAAAACAGAAGACTAAGTACTGCGAAAACCAGTTTAGGATCTCACCGGGAATTATTTGCATAGTTCTTGATCGTTTTGTCATCACCAAAACAACAAAGACTGGGCAGAAATAGTTTATAAAACAGTGCCCTCAATTTTAAGAAATTACATGTAAATTGTATTTACTTGATATTGTAGTTGCAAATTATTCACTCAACAAATTACTTTTCTGATGAAATTACTGTTGTCCAATTTCTATTTACAGAGTTGAAGCTAAATATAGAAAATAACAAATACTATCAAATTATTCAGAGTCTAAAGACAAATGTGAACAACTGTTTTAATAAACCTAATTCTTCTCCAGGGACTATTCAATATTTCAGTATATTACTCACCCGTGCAAGTTGGTCCTTCATATCCACTCAGACATGTGCAGTTGAAAGAGCCATCAGTATTGACACAATAAGAATTGCTTTTCATGGAACAGATGTTACCATCAAGACATTCATCAATATCTGAAAAAAAAACAATTCAGAACCAAGATATTGCATTAGGGAAGACGCATATGTACAACTGTCCTCCTTATTACAAATGTATCTGTTACTCTTGACCTTGGATGAAATTTGGTGGCAATAACATTTGAAAGATTTACACAAGGGAAATGGGCACAAGTCTTACACTAACTGCCATCAATTAAATTTAATGACACTTATCCTAACATTAAGGCTTCTATTATAAAAATCAATTATAACATCTGTAACATAGCTCAGATCTTTAGGTCATTTGCAAAGTGAGTTGGTCAGTGAATAGACTGAATAATGTTGCAAACATCACTTATGAAGGTTAAGGTCATCACTAATAGCAGCCTATGGATTCAGAGTTCAACATTCAAACTTCAGAGTAAACTTATTATCAAAGTACATATGTGTCACTATATACAACCCTGAGATTAATTCTCTTCTGGGCATTAACAGCAAATCCAAGAAACAGACCAGAACCAATGATAGACCGCATCCAACAGGACGGATAAACAAGCAATGTGCAAAAGAGAACTGTCTATGCAAATACAAAAGATAAAATAATTAAAAATAAATAAGGAATACATATTGAGAACAGGAGATGAAGAGTCCTTCTAAGTGAGTTCATAGGTTGCGGGAACACTACAATGATGGGGCAAGTGAAGTTGAGTGAAGTTATTCCCTTTGGTTCAAGAGCCCAATGGATGAAGGGTAATAACTGTTCCTGAACTGGTGATGTGGGTTGTGAGGCTCCTGTACCTTCTTTCTGATGGCAGCAGCAAGAAGAGAGCTTGGCATGGATGGTGGGGTTTCTTGATGCCGGATGCTGCTTTCTTGCGACAGCGCTCTCTGTAGATGTGGTCGATGGTAGGGAGGGCTTTACTTGTGAGGGAACTGGCCATATCTACAACTTTTAGTAGGATTTTGTTATTTACTTGCATATACTTGTGCAGTTGCAGTTGGGTTTGCCTTCATTACACCAGCAAGGTCTATGCCAATATAGTTTGAATATATTAATGGCAAACATCTGCTTTATTGAGAGTAATATTCCAAATGCTGGAGCAACTCAGCAGGTCCGGCTGCATCAGTGGAAAGCAATAAACATTTGGCGTTTTGGGTCAAATCCTTTCATCTACTTTATTAACTTTTGTAGAGGTCAAAACAAATAAAAAAACAGATAATTTATGCTTACCAGAGCATGTAAAACCATTTCCAGTATATCCAGCAATGCACTGACAGTGATATGATCCTTCCAAATTTGTACAAAGTCCTTGACTTTTGGAACAGTTATTTGCTGCTGCATTCAGGCATTCATTAATATCTGTAGAACAAATTTTCTGAATTAAACTATATGCATCACCAAGACCTTATTATGTAGAATTTTAACTTACGGCACTGTGTTACAGCAATGCAGTCTAACATTTTTATAAATCAAAGTAAACTGTATTAAAGAATGTTTTTATGTGCAACTACGTAATCACGAAACTGAACTGGAATCTTCAGGCCAAGGTTAAGAGTGCTACTCCCATCTTCAGCTGCACATCTAATGATGCCCATCGCACTGCACTGCCCTGCAAACACGATGCTGATCAATAGGAGAGGGATGTATTGGGGTGTATTGGTTTTTGGATTGTAAGTCAGGTGGGCACGGGGAAGATTAGGAACAGCTTCCAAGGAGCTTTATTTAGAGGAGTTGCATATCTTAAGTAGTCAACTTGGTGAGATCTGTGGGGGGAGGGTTCAGGGCCAAAAACAGACAATAGATATCAGAGATGAGTACGTATAATAATGGTGGAAAATGGCACAACAAAATGCAAATCCTGACAGTCTGCAGATAACAGTCTACAAATCTCCTTGGAGACCCAAGAGACTGCAGATGCTGGAATCTGGAGCAACATACAAAAAGCTGGACTGCAGCAGATCAGGAAGCATGTATAGACAATAGGAAGTAATCAATTGTAGCCCCCTGGAAAGCCTCAGGCTCACTCAACTTGCTTTCGTCTAGGGGAAGCAGCCTTCAGCCCCGCTAAACTGGGTAATCAAGTTTGTGTGGATGCTGTGTGACGTACCCCACCCTGCCAAATAACAGACAATACACCACATGCGACTAAATGATTACACTTTATAGATCTTACTGGAACTATGTAATTAATAGAGATAAAATATACAAGGAAAGTAAAAGGCGCCAAACTTATCAAAGTTCAACCACTTCGTGCACAACATTTGGAGCTCAAGTAACGGGGTCCTTTTTCCACCATTTGATCCCCTCCGACCACCTCGACCCGCCGCCTGGGACCATGGTGGTCAACTAGATGCTCCACATGAGTCTGTCTTCGTCTCCTATCCTCGCCGAAGACCCTGGGCCTCGGACTCCCACTCGGGGTCCATCCCGTCGGCCAGCTTACAGCATTGCATCTCCTCTCTCTGTCCCCCTCACGCCTTCTGCCCCAAAGCCCGCGCCACACAATAGCTTACAGACACACAAGAAAGAATAACATCTATCCCAATTGGTTCGTTTCCTCTCTTATCAATAATGTAACCCAAACAAGCACAAAGAGAGAGAGAACTTCTTACATCGCAGTTAACATAACAAAGAAGCCATTTTGATTAGCCTACGCAGTAACATAAAACAAGAAACCCCTTACACAATCAATGCCTCGAGTGATGATCCTTCATCTGGAACCTTCCAACCTGAAGCATCAACTGTCCATTACAAATCTCCTTCACAGATAGGACAAAGGTACAGTGAGTAGAGCAGGGGCCACACAGCTTCAGTGAACTGGTTTTGAACCTGTGTACTCCAGTTTCCTCAAAAATCCCAAAGGCATTCAAGTTGGGAAGGGGAGGGTAGAATCGAGTGAGAAAGGAATATGGATAGAATAAAATGAGTTACGGTAGTATTGGCATAGAAATGGGCATTTTAATGATCTTAATAGACTTGGTGGGCCAAAGGACTGGTCTCTTTGCTGTATGTTCTCTTTGACATGCAAAACCTTACTCTGCGAGGTCGTGTTACGAGGTGAGCAATTGATGTGAATCATGTAGGAACTCATAAAGTGACTTTGGAGCAGACTTGATGTACGGAATGGCCTATTTCTGCTCCTATATCATATGATCTTATTCAGCTGAGGACTATTTGTTTTTAGATTATCCCTTTATTACTGACTTGATGATAAGCACAATGTAGAATGTACACAGAAAAGTTTCTGCAACACACATAAAAGTTTCTTCTGTTTTCTCCACTGACGTGCAATATTTAATTTCATCATTCTCAAACACCAGGACTGTAATCTACATTGATATGTTCTCAGAGTGAAATGATGTAACTTTAGATATTTAAAACATTATGAATTTCCCAAGTACAATAAATGGCTGAATGAATTTAACAAGTCTTTAAGCCAATGGTTGTTCTAAACTGGGAATCATTTCCATTGGCACAGATCCTTTCACACCGACGAAGCAAACTTGAATCCTAACCTGGTGATCACCAATTTTTTTTTTGTCCACTGCCTGAGCAGAAAGCAGTTGGCAATTCACAAGTACCTTTGCATGTTTCATTTATATTCTGGAATCCACTTCTGCATTCACAAGTAAAAGATCCTTCAGTATTAACACATTCTTGGCCGTTCTCTGGACAAGATGCCATGTCTTGGCATTCATCAATATCTGAAATTATAATAAAATAAAATAATTGAGCAAAGCATTTATTTTTTAAATCCTTAATAATTGGAAATGAACAAAAAGTGTTTCAAAATAGTGTACTATTAACCAATTGTTAATTTTTCTGCCTCAGTTACAATAAAAGAGTGAAAGTAACTGACTAATAACATTCCATTTTATAATGTCTACAACATTGCTTTTTGCTAGCATTGATATGTTTTAAGTGGACAATCAAAAATAGAGATAAAATTAATTCTTGCTGTGGAAGAAAAATATAATCTGCTAATATATGTTAAGCACACAATATTTGAAGGCATATGTCTCAGTGTTGTTAATTGGAGAAAATTGAATTACTAGTTCTAAAGTTTAAAGGATGCTAGAAATTAACAGACTTTTTGATGCCTACCTTCACAATTACTGTTTACTCTCCTGTATCCTGCAGAGCAAATGCAAATATAGCTTCCAAAGCTGTTTTCACAGTGCTCGCCTGCAGAACAGTTAACTGTTTGGTTTGTACACTCATCAATATCTGTAACAAAGATGATGCCATGAGACGATTCAATTTACTAAAACATTTATGTTTTTATATTCATTTTGATTTCATAACTGATTCATTTTAGTGAGACTCTGGGCTAGATGATTCTGATACTTGTCACATTTTAAAATTTAGGAGAGGTGCTATGCCGCTCTGAACTTACAGCCAGGTCTGAATTTACTTGTGCTTTCATTTATAAAAGAAGGTGATGAACTGAGAGCTTGGATACACACATGGAATTATGATGTAGTGGCTATTACAGAGACTTGGCTGGCACCAGGGCAGGAATGGATTCTCAATATTCCTGGATTTCAGTGCTTTTAAAGGGATAGAGAGGGCGGAAAAAGGGGAGGAGGGGTAGCATTACTGGTCAGGGATACTATTACAGCTACAGAAAGGGTGGGTAATGTAGCAGGATCCTCTTTTGAGTCAGTATGGGTGGAAGTCAGGATCAGGAAGGGAGCAGTTACTCTGTTGGGGGTATTCTATAGGCTCCCTGGTAGCAGCAGATATTCAGAGGAGCAGATTGGAAGGCAGATTTTGGAAAGGTGCAAAAATAACAGGGTTGTTCTCATGGGTGACTTTAACTTCCTTAATATTGATTGGCGCCTGATTAGTTCCAAGGGCTTAGATGGGGCAGAGTTTGTTAAGTGTGTCCAGGACAGATTCCTGTCACAGTGTGTGGACAAGCCGACTAGGAGGAATGTCATACTAGATATAGTACTAGGCAATGAACCGGGTTAGGTCACAGATCTCTCAGTGGGTGAGCATCTGGGGGACAGTGACCACCGCTCCCTGGCCTTTGGCATTATCATGGAAAAGGATAAAATCAGAGAGGCCAGGAAAATTTTTAATTGGGGAAGGGCAAATTATGAGGCTATAAGGCTAGAACTTGCGGGTGTGAATTGGGATAATGTTTTTTTGCAGGGAAATGTACTATGGACATGTGGTCGATGTTTAGAGATCTCTTGCAGGAGGTTAGGGATGAATTTGTCCCGGTGAGGAAGATAAAGAATGGTAGGGTGAAGGAACCATGGGTGACAAGTGAGGTGGAAAATCTAGTCAGGTGGAAGAAGGCAGCATACATGAGGCTTAGGAAGCAAGGATCAGATGGGTCTATTGAGGAATATAGGGAAGCAAGAAAGGACCTTAAGAAGGGGCTGAGAAGAGCAAGAAGGGGGCATGAGAAGGCCTTGGCGAGTAGGGTAAAGGAAAACCCCAAGACATTCTTCAATTATGTGAAGAAAAAAAGGATGACAGGAGTGAAGGTAGGATAGATTAGAGATAAAGGTGGGAAGATGTGCCTGCAGGCTGTGGAAGTGAGCGAGGTCCTCAATGAATACTTCTCTTCGGTATTCACCAATGAGAGGGAACTTGATGACGATGAGGACAATATGAGTGAGGTTGATGTTTTGGAGCATATTGATATTAAGGGAGAGGAGGTATTGGAGTTGTTAAGATACATTAGGATGGGTAAGTCCCCGGGGCCTGATGGAATATTCCCCAAGCTGCTCCACGAGGCGAGGGAAGAGATTGCTGAGCCTCTGGCTAGGATTTTTATGTCCTCGTGTTCCACGGGAATGGTACCGGAGGATTAGAGTGAGGCGAAAGTTGTCCCCTTGTTCAAAAAAGGTAGTAGGGATAGTCTGGGTAATTATAGACCAGTGAGCCTTATGTCTGTGGTGGGAAAGCTGTTGGAAAAGATTCTTAGAGATAGGATCTATGGGCATTTAGAGAATCATGGTCTGATCAAGGACAGTCAGCATGACCTCGTGAAGGGCAGATCGTGTCTAACAAGCCTGATAGAGTTCTTTGAGGAGGTGACCAGGCAAAGAGTTGAGGATAATGCAGTGGATGTGATCTATATGGATTTTAGTAAGGCATTTGACATGGTTCCACATGGCAGGCCTATTCAGAAAGTCAAAAGGCATGGGATCCAGGAAGTTTGGCCAGGTGGATTCAGAATTGCCTTGCCTGCAGAAGGCAGAGGATCATGGTGGAGGGAGTACATTCAGTTTGGAGGATTGTGACTAGTGGTGTCCCACAAGGATCTGTTCTGGGACCTCTACTTTTCATGATTTTTATTTTCGACCTGGATGTGGGGGTAGAAAGGTGGGTTGGCAAGTTTGCAGACGACACAAAGGTTGGTGGTGTTAAAGATAGTGTAGAGGATTGTCAAAGATTGCAGAGAGATATTGATAGGATGCAGAAGTGGGCTGAGAAGTGGCAGATGGAGTTCAACCCGGAGAAATGTGCGGTGGTACACTTTGGAAGGACAAACTCCAAGGCAGAGTACAAAGTAAATGGCAGGATACTTGGTAGTGTGGAGCAGCAGAGGGATCTAGGGGTGCATGTCCACAGATCCCTGAAAGTTGCCTCACAGGTGGAAAGGGTAGTTAAGAAAGCTTATGGGGTGTTAGCTTTCATAAGTCGAGTGATAGAGTTTAAGAGTCGTGATGTAATGATGCAGCTCTATAAAACTCTAGTTAGGCCACACTTGGATTACTGTGTCCAGTTCTGGTCGCCTCACTATAAGAAGGATGTGGAAGCATTGGAAAGGGTACAGAGGA
This sequence comes from Mobula birostris, assembly GCF_030028105.1. Classification (NCBI taxonomy): domain Eukaryota; kingdom Metazoa; phylum Chordata; class Chondrichthyes; order Myliobatiformes; family Myliobatidae; genus Mobula; species Mobula birostris. Next base: position 36,453,901 of record NC_092373.1, read on the forward strand.
GATTTACCAGGATGCTGCCTGGATTAGAGAGTATGCATTATGATCAGAGACTAAGGGAGCTAGGGCTTTACTCTTTGGAGAGGAGCAGGATGAGAGGAGACATGATAGAGGTGTACAAGATAATAAGAGGAATAGATGGAGTGGACAGCCAGCGCCTCTTCCCCAGGGCACCACTGCTCAATACAAGAGGACATGGCTTTCAGGTAAGGGGTGGGAAGTTCAAGGGGGATATTAGAGGAAGGTTTTTTACTCAGAGAGTGGTTGGTGCGTGGAATGCACTGCCTGAGTCAGTGGTGGAGGCAAATACACTAGTGAAGTTTAAGAGACTACTAGACAGGTATATGGAGGAACTTAAGGTGGGGGCTTATATGGGAGGCAGGGTTTGAGGGTCGGCACAACATTATGGGCCAAAGGGCCTGTACTGTGCTATACTTTTCTATGTCTATGTAAGGTAGGTCTCGTTGATCCCGACTGTTAATGCCAAGCCACATCAGGGATCCTTGAATTCCAATGATGCCCCTGGTTTCTATCAGCACTTGAAACTTCTGCCTTTCTGCCTGCCCTGTGTTCCTCCAGTTGATTTCTGACAGAGTTGAACAAGACTGTGTTAAAACACAGCTTTCCCTTCTCTGAATGCTGGCAAAACTGACTCTGAACCAAAGTCAGGTACAAGAGCAATGGTGCTTCACCAAATGAACAGTGACAGATAGCACCCAAGAAAAAGTATTTGTTTCACAAATTACTTCATTTTAAATGGTTTGAACTAATTTTTAGCGTTGATGTGTTTTCCAGCTTTTGAAGTATAATGATAAAATATATAATGTTAAATTTTCTTATCCTTCAATGTACATAGTTGGAACATTGCTGAGCACTTGTGATTGCTAAAGATGTTCACAAATATTCATTGGCCCCAGTTATGCCGACTGCGTCGACAGCCCTCAAACCTGGGGCCGAGGATCACCAGCTAAAAGAAACCTACACAGTGAGTGCCACTGTTCCTAAGACGTCAGAGCCCTTGTCATATTGGGCCACACAATAGGTGCATGGAGTTGGACCCCTGGCTGGTCAAAGATGGCCAGAAACCACACTGAAACATGGAGAAAGTCCGTGAAATTTTGGGGAAATAAAGAATTTACTCCGAAATCATGCAAGTATTTAATTCAGAATGTACTTTATATATTATCAGCCTTCTTACAAACATATATAAAGTAACCAACATATAGCTAAGGATCACATACCTTCGCAGAATGTTCCATTTCCTTTCAATCCCAACATGCAGGAGCACTCGAATGAACCTGGTGTATTCTGGCATTTGGCATTATTGTCACAGTTATCCAGAAATCTGGTACATTCATTAATATCAGTGCAGTTAGGACCTTCATATCCACTATTACAGTTGCAAACATATGAGCCTTCTGTATTGTTGCACTTGGAATTCAAAACGCAATTGTTCTGACCTTGTGCACATTCATCAATATCTATTTTTATTTGAAATAAAGACAAAAACATTAAATTTTGTGAAACAAAGTCGTAGGATGCATCATTTAGTAGTCTCAAGATCACTTGGTTAAATTTTTATCTGCTTTTTTTGTTCTATGTACTGTAAGTTGTATTACTATTTTCCCCTGAATGACAAAGGTACCATGAAAACCAAGAGAAAGGCAACAATTGGTGTGAAGTGAATCAGGGTGGATCTGAAATTAGAATAGTCTAAGACAATCTTTCAAATTGTAAAGTTTCACCTCACTTCTAGCAGAGTGGAGTGAGCCTTCATAACTCATGGGAAACTGTTCAATACATGATGACTACAACCCAGAATCAAGATAATTCAAACTTCAGCAGCTGACCTGCAGTTTGTGAACAATGCTTATGTTTGTGCGTGCTCGAAGGCAGAATTGCAAGACATTGTCAACTCACTCACTGAATCGTACAAGCGGATGGGCTTTATTATCAACATCCTCCACCAACCTGTCACTTCTGCATCACACCGTCCTCAGCTATAAAGGTTCAGATTGATAACCTGGAAATCATTCCCCAATCTGCACGAGCCTTATCTTGGTGATAGCATACATCAATAGTGAAATTACTACTGCCTTTCATTAGCCTTTGATTAAGTGAAGGAAAGTTTGAAAATTAAGACTTCAGATTTGGCATAAAGCTCGCGGTTTACCAGGCAGCAGAGATATTGTCTCTTTTTAGTGCTTTTGAGGCCTGGATTACTTACAGTACTTTTCTCAAGACATTGGAAAAATCAGATAAATCCTCCAGTCACAAAATGATAAGTAAATACTCTCACAAGCCAATATCACCAGTACTGAGAGCTCAGAGTAGAGATCTGTTACCAGGGTCTGTTCTCATGCAAACAATTGATATGGTCAGTTAAACACTAATAGCTAGGACCAGCCATGCCTGTATTGAACCCCTTACAAATCTCAGTAAGTTCCTTTTAACAAGCCATGTTGTTCACATGGTCAACATGAGATAACCAAATTCTGCCATGGTAAGAGATCATCAAGCAGAGGAAAAGGTTCCAGTTTGTGCTGAAAGTTCCCCCCATAGCTAGAAAACTCAAGCTCACTAGGACAGCTGCAAATCCTTATCCCATGAACACTCAAAGCAGAGAAGCAACATTCTGATAATATTGAGAACCGTAGGATTTTACAAGAGAACACAACCCCTCACAAACTACCCAACCACTCACCCTACCAGCTATTTCCTGCCCCAGCGATGAAACATCTGCATCCCTACACCTGCAATCTCAGAACATATGGGAGCATGGCATAGAATCAAGGAATCATAGAGCAATAGATCATCGATACAAGATATTCAGCTCAACAACCATGATGCCCATATAACTAGTCCCATGTTCCAGTGTTTGGCCCATACTCCTCCAGGCTACTCTGCTCCATGTGCTTATCCAAGTGTTTCTTAAATGATATTATTGACACTATCTGGCAGCTAAATCCATATATCACCACATTCTGTGTGAAAAAGTTGCCCTGCACATCCCTTTTCATTCTTGCCACTCTCACCATAAATCTATGCTCCTTAGTTTTGGACTCTCATGCTCTCAGAAAGGACTGTTGCAATAACTCAATCATCTTCAATACTAAGGGTTGGACAAAACAGACGGTCCAGCCAAAACTATCAATCTCACTGCCTCTCTCATTTAATTATCAAATTATTGAAAATTTCTGGCAAAAAGTGACTGACAAGCTAAACTTACTCAGCAAAGACAGCTTTTCAATGCAAGTTTTTCTATTACATACTGCTACAAACCTGTGCAATTGTGTCCTGCATATCCAGTCAGGCATGTGCAGTTGTAATAGCCCTTGGTATTGACACAGTAGGAATTGTTTTTCCAAGAACAAATGTTACTATCAAGACATTCATTCACATCTGAAAGAATAAACCACAAACAACACATTGCTATTTATTCCAAAATAATGATACAACCTCTATGTTTACAATTGTCGCTAAATTTACCGTGGTATCCAGTTGTCTCAGCTCAAGATTAAATTTGCAAGTGTGTACATTTTAAAGATTTGCATGTGATAAATGGGCACACTTCCTGCAATATTGTGCAGTGAATTAAGTCCAAAGAGTGTGTAATCTAGTCCTGCACCTTGCATGTTGAATCCTTAATTATACCACCTACGACTCAGCTTCACATCATCAGGAGAACATCAGAGGCTGAGAATCAGTCGGTGATTACAAACGATAAAGCTGAAAACAAAGGACCAAGTACTGACAAAACCAGTTTAGGATTTCACTGGGAGTTATTTGCATAGTTCTTGTTGGTTTTGTCATTGCCAAAACAACATAGACTGGGCAGAAATAGTGTGTATATATTCTTGATATATATATCTATCTTATTCAATTACCAAAGAGCAACACAAACTAAAACAGATAAATCAGATGTTACCTTACTTATGATGATAACTTACTTATGTTGCTAACCATCATCAGGAAAACAATTCATGTATTTCCACCCTTTCACTGACAGTTGCTAAACCCCTCCAAGCTAGCACAGAATCCTTGCCATTAGCACTATTATCTGCTTCAAACTTAAGCATACACGAGTCAACAGACATCCTTATAATTAGAATGATTAAAACTTGAATTGTTTAGAATGGTTTAAAGTTAGCCAATCAAAAATTAATTCAAATCAGGGTCATTAAAAAAAAACCTTATAGGTAAAATTGAGAAAGGATGCACAGCCTAGATTTGCAATTTGTTTTTGATATTTTCCTGGCTTCAGGAGTGTAACGAACAACATCAGTTTAGGTTGGCAACAGGTTTATTGATTTCCCAACCCATTTGGAACCCCCAGATCTAAACTGTTGCTTGTCGGTCCATTATGGAATAAGGAGCACAGCTCCAGTTTATGGTCTGGTACCATTTAAAGGGCCACTCAGCTTGTAATCGGACACCTTATGATGCAAGGGGTTACTGCATTTTTGTGGCGCATGTGGGAGATAGGGATGCAGGATGCCTTGCAATATATATTTGTAGATGCTCCCTATAAATTCCTGTCTGTACGAAAGGGTGCTTCAACATAGAAAGTGTATTTCTATTGCCATAACAGTCACCCTTACAATTCCTCACAATTAATACAGCCTACAAATGTTCAATAAGTTTATTATCTTCTTCATATTATAATAAAGTGTGGCAACAGCAGAAATTGAGCAGGGATCAACTGAAGAGGAAAACAAATCACCTCAAGGGAAATTAAGTAAGTAGGTAAATGCAGGCTTTGCCAACATTGCTGACAATTTTAAGTTTTAACATGTAAAGCAAAATTATATTTACTTCATATTGTACTTGCAAATTATTCACACAACAAATTACTTTTCTGATGAAATTACTGTTATCCAACTTCTGCTTAGAGTTGAAACAAATTGTAGAAAATGAAAAAGCTATCAAATTATTCAGAGTCTAAAAGACAAATGTGAACTGTTTTAAAAAACCTAATTCTTCTCCAGGGACTATTCAATATTTCATTATATTACTCACCTGTGCAAGTGGGTCCTTCATATCCACTCAGACATGTGCAGTTGAAAGAGCCCTCGGTATTGACACAATAAGAATTGTTTTTCATGGAACAGGTGTTACTATCAAGACACTCATCAATGTCTGAAAAAAACAATCCGGAACCAAGATATTGCATTAGGGAAGAGGCTTTTTAACAACTGTCCACCTTATTACAAATGTATCTGTTACTCTTTAGTATCAAAGTACTTGTGTGCTGACACATACAGCCCTGAGATTAATTTTCTTGCAGTCATTAACAGTAAATCCAAGAAACACAATCTAACCAATGATAGATCACATCCAACAGGACGGACAAGCAAGCAATGTGCAAAAGCCAAAAAGGTCTGTGCAAGTACAAACGAAAAAAAAATAATTAAGGAATAAATATTGAGAACAGGAGATGAAGAGTCTATCAAAGTGAGTTCATAGGTTGTGGGAGCACTTCAATGATGGGGCAAGTGAAGTTATCCCCCTTGCTTTAAGAACCTGATAGTTGAGGGGTAATAACTGTTCTTGAACCTGGTGGTGAGGGTTGTGAGGCTTCTGTACCTTCTTCTTGATGGCAGCAGCGAGAAGGGAGCATGGCCTGGATGCTGACAGTCCTTGATGATGGTGCTGCATTTCTGAGTGAGTGCTCCGTGTAGATGTGGTCAATGGTCGGGAGGGCTTTGACCACAACTTTCCAAACCAGCTGCAACTATCAATATCACTGTCTCTCCCTTTTGGTTATAATCTTTTTAAAAATCTGGCAGAAAGTGACTAATAAGTATTTACTCAGCAAAGACAGCTTTTCAATGCGAATTTTCTATTACTCACTGCTACAAACCTGTGCAATTGTGCCCTGCATATCCAGTCAGGCATGTGCAGTTGTAAGAGCCCTTGGTATTGACACAGTAGGAATTGTTTTTCCAAGAACAGATGTTACTATCAAGACATTCATTCACATCTGAAAGAATAAACACAGACAATACATTGCTATTTATTCCAAAATAACGATAGAACATCTATGTTTACAATTGTCGCTAAATTTACCGTGGTATCCAGTTGTCTCAGCTCAAGATTAAATATGCAAGTGTGTACATTTCAAAGATTTGCATGTGATAAATGGGTACGCTTCCCGCAATATTGTGCAGTGAATTAAATCCAAAGAGTGTGTAATCTAGTCCTGCACCTTGCATGTTGAATTCTTAATTATACCACCTACAACTGAGCTTCGCATCATCAGCAGAACATCGGAGACTGAGAATCAGTCAGTGATTACAAACATTAAAGCTGAAAACGAAGGACCAAGTACTGCCAAAACCAGTTTAGGATTTCACTGGGAGTTATTTGCATAGCTCTTGTTGGTTTTGTCATTGCCAAAACAGCATAGACTGGGCAGAAATAGTGTGAATATGTTCTTGGTATATATCTTTCTTATTAACTTACCAAAGAGCAACACAAACTAAAACAGATAAATCAGATGTTACCTTACTTATGATGATAACTTACTTACGTTGCTAACCATCATCAGGAAAACAATTCATATATTTCCACCCTTTCACTGACGTTTGCTAAACCCCTCCAAGCTAGCACAGAATCCTTGCCATTAGCACTATTATTTGCTTCAAACTTAAGCATACACAAGTCAACAGACATTCTTATAACGAGAATGATTAAAACTTCAATTGTTTAGAATGGTTTAAAGTTAGCCAATCAAAAATTAATTCAAATCAGGGTCATTAAAAAAAAACCTTATGGGTCCTATTCTGTTCCTATGCCTTATAGTTTTGTTTGCCATGAACTTTAGGCAAAATCTTTCTCTTCTCTAGATCTGCAAAAGTGACCATTTAGTGGTCTTCAACTATTTAGAAATTGTCAAAATATACTGTATTCCAATCCATATTGGCTAAATGAGTTGACTCTCTGTATGCATTAAATTCCTGATATAACTAGCTATCTCACAGCAAAAAATGGTGTTGCATTAATTTTTTTGAGATTAATTCTAGCACTGTTAAATGTCCATTGACATGAATAATTAGTCTGGATTTCAATCAGTGAGTATGTTGATAGCTGCTGTGTTGATCAAAACTGGAGGAAGACGGTTTGACATGTTAATTGTTGTTATATTAGGGGATATTTCTTTGGGAGGACTTGTTGCAATGGATGGTACCTACTAAAGTCGATGTCAACTCAGTTGTAGAAGGGCTCAAGGCTGTACTTTGTTTGGTGGATGTGCTTTCTAATGGGGTTTCAGAAGTGGTTGAACCAAGGAAGGTGAGAAAGTAATTAGATTTCTGACATATTTAATGCGATCCTTTAAAATCATCATCACTGAATATTTGATAACTGCTGTGTATGTCAGAACTAAAGGAAAATTGTCATGTCATTTGCTTTTATATTGGGAGATATTCCTTGCCATTCTTTGAGGATGTCTTGAAAAGGATGATACCTGGCACAATTGATGTAAACTTAGTTGTAGATGGGCTCAAGGTTGTACTTTGCTCTTTGGACGTGCTTCCTTCTGTGGTGCTAGAAGTGGTCGGAACTTTAAAAAAATGATAAAAATACAATTATGCAAATAACAGCACACAAAGTTCTGATCTAATAAATTCAGTAACATGGCCTCAGAAACCTGCTGCTGTTTTCAAGAAGTTTGCAGCTAGAATTCTGGAAACTCAGATAAAAGATGAAAACATAACATCCATGTATGTCAAAGGCTCTAACAGGCTCTTCTTCATCTATTGATTGAATTGAATGAAGCAGGAAAACTTCTTTTGAAAGGGTCAAAATAAGGAGAAATAAATCTAACCAAATATTAAAACAATACTTTTTAGACAGAGCAATGAACTTCAGACATAATTGTGGCATTTAAAATTATTACCTACTCTCGCCCTCAAAAGAGATCACGTATTCTCGAGAAGAAAGGACTGGACTTCAAAGAATTTTTTAGAAATTGTGTATTTGTATTTCTATGCACATTGGCAATCCGTATTGAATTATCTGTCTGCATTAGATTTCTGACAGAATAAAATATTTCCCAACACTCAATATCTTGAGATATATTTTAGCACTTTTGACATCAAAAATTTGGCTGGAATTTCATCATTCAGTCTTTTGATACCTGCTGTGTGGGTCAAAACAAAAGGAATACTGTTTGACATGGTAGTTGTTTTATATTAGGAGATATTTCTTGGGAGAACTTGTTGCAATGGATGATACCTTTCACAGTTGATGTCGACACAGTTGTTGAAGGGCTCAAGGTTGTACTTGGCTCCGTGGATGTGCTTTTTAATGTGGTTTCAGAAGTGGTCAGTCCTAGGAAAGTGAGAAAAATATCAGTTAAGCCAATACAGCTTGCTGAGACCTAATCTGATGTATTCAATAATAGGTCCTCATAAACTTGACATTATTTGTTTCTTTCATATCTGTCAATGAATCTACTGTTCATATCAGGCCTGTTTATAATGATGTCATTAAAGTACTGCTTTCTCCCAACTATTGATTCTTAGTGATTAGCAGAATGGACAGACTTTCATAATTAGATCGCTTCTGGAGATAATATTATCAATTTCTTTAGAGAATCCCTCATGTGCTCTGGAATAGTCCCAAAAGAATACGAATTTGATCATTGATCGGATACAGCTGTAAACTGAAATTACTTTGGGCCTTGCTGGAGAAATTGAAGGGGCAAAATTGTCAGACCATCTGTTTTTAGTCTCTTCATTATATACATCATTGGAAAGTCTCAGACTTGGATATTGTTGCTGGGTTATCCTCCCTGTTAGTGGAAAGATAACAGCACGCTGCTTTAAAGAGATTTGCAGCTTGAGTGCTGGAATGTCAGATAAAAGATGAATACAGACATCTATACATATGAAAGGCAAAAACAGGTTCTGCATCTAGTGATTGTTTCTATTGAATCAGGAAGCAGGAAATCTGCTTTAGAAATTGTCAAAATAAATTTTAAAAACTAGCTAGCCAAAAATTAAACAATATGATATGAATAAAGCATTGCATTTCTGATATAATTGTTTGCAATGAACTTTAGGTAAAATGCTAGCTCTGAAAATTTTTCTCCTCTCTAGGCACTCGAAAGGGAGCACACATTCTAGACAATAAAAGAAACAACATCAATGATCTGTTATGAAATTGTGAACATATATTTCAATCCATTTGGGCAATCCCTTTTCAGTTTCTGTATGCATTAGATTTCCAATATGATGAGCTTATCCCCAGCATAAAATTATGTTGCAATTTTTATTTTGATTTTAACGCTGTTTATCCTCCAAAAGCTTTCCTGTGTCCTCACCACAAAATTCCGCATAAGAAGTTTGCAAAGGAACATCTTAACAAGCAGATGCATTTTGGAAACAAGTCCTGTGGACTGATGATTTTAAAATAGAACTTTCTGGCCGCAATGAGTAAAGGTACGTTTGGAGAAAAAAGGGTGCAGAAGAATGGGTGAAAATCCCCAGAACAAGAACAGAAAGACTCTTAGCTGGCTACAAAAAGCGTTTAACAGCTGTGATACTCGCCAAAGGGGGTGTTACTAAGTACTGACCATGCAGGGTGCCCAAACTTTTGCTTCAGGCCTTTTTCCTTTTTTGTTATTTTGAAACTGTCACAGACCCCTGATGGCAGCTGACAGAGTTACATCATTTTAGATTGCACGTACCCTGTTTACTTAATTGTCTCATACCGGTCATTTTTTTTGAAACCTTATTATAATACTTTAATACTGCTTTACAATGGCTGGGAAAAGAACAAAAGTTTCAGCAAAAGAAAGAGAAACAGAAGATGAATCCCCAGTCAGTTTGGATTCAATCAGTGACTTCTTTAAACGTATAAATCAGAATTTTCTAACGAGTTTCAACTACTTAATAGCAAATTGGATACAATTCAACAAACTTTATCTGAACATGAGAACTGAACTTAGGAAAATACTGCAAAGCAGGTGACACTTGAAGAGGACGTTGACGATACAATTAAACTCTGCAAAGAGTTATCTTTATCCAATGATAAAATGATGAAAAGGATCATCAGTCTTGAAAATAGAAATAGGAGAAATAACTTGCAAATTCTGGGTCTTGAAGAATCAATTGAAGGCGCTGACCCTACGAAGTTTTTTGCCAACTTTCTGAAACAGCTATTCCCTGCTTTATTCACTTCTGAGCCAAAGCACAATCGAGCAAATTGCTCACCGACTTCAAAGGCATTGTCGGCGGCGGTGGGACCTAGATCCTGAATGTGATTCTGGAACTGGTGAAGCTTGTGATTTGCCGTTTGGCGATCATTTGGGCTTTCAGCGCTCTGCAGTCTTCGAGGGGATTCCGTGGTTCAGGAGTAGCTTGTGGATACCTCCCGGCAAGAAGGCTGCAAGCTAATGCCCAACTCCATCTTGTTGATTATATAAACCATCAATCGATCGCCAGTTAAAGCGATGATGGAGATTGAAACACGGGAGCCTACAGTTTTATCGCAGTGGGATCGCTCTGCTGCCAAATGGGGTAGAGTGCCTTTTTATGGCTGGTGAGATCGCTCAGCTGTGGAGAGGGGAGACTGCCTTTTAATCACTGGTAAGATCACTCTGCGATGGAGAGGGGAGAATGTTGCCCAGATTTTCTGTGTTCTGGATGTGGACTTGGACAGTGGACTTTTTCCTGGTTTATACATTTTTTCCATTCTGTTTCTTTCGCCTGGTCTTTCTTGATTATTCTTTAGTATGCGGGTAGGGGGATTTGGGGTCAATGAGACTGTTCCATTGATGTTCATTTTTTTGTGCAGAGAGGAGGGAATTGTGGGCTGATGTTCATGCTGCAGTTATTCTCTTTCTTGATTTCATGGCTATCTGGAGAGGAAAAATTTCAGAGTTGCATACTTTGATAATAAACGGACTTTCTAATCTTTGAATATCTCAGAATTGGATATTGGTGCTGTGTTACCTACCCTGTTTTAGGATAGATGGCACCATGGTGCTGTAAACAAAATTGCAGCATGAATGCTGGAATCTCAGACAAAAGATAAAAACATAACATCTATGTATGTGAAAAGCAAGAACAGGTTCTGCAAATATTGATTATGTGTATTGAAGCAGGAAGCAGGAAAAGTTCTGTAGAAATGATCGAAATGAACAGAAATAAAACTAACCAGAAATTTTAAAATACGATAGAGGGCATTGCAGTTCTGATACAATTTTTTGGCAATGAATTCAGATAAAATTGTGGTATTGAAAATCTTTCACCTCTCTAGCCCCTCAAGACAGACAATGTATTGTAGAGTATAAAAGAGGGAACTTCAACCAACTGTTTAGAAATTGTGAATGTATATTTCCATCCATATGGGCAATCTCTGTTTAATTGCTATGTATTAGATTTCTGACATAAGCAGCTATATTGCTGCATAAAATTGTGCTTATATTTTGAAAATTGATTGTAGTTTAATGTCCTTTCATATTTAAAATTAGGTTGGATCTTCATCACTGAATATTTTGATAACTGCCGTGTTTGTCAAAACTAAAGGAAAGCAGACAAATCACTTGTTTCTTTATCAGGAGGTATTGTTTTCCTCTTTTTGAGGATGTCTTGAAAAGGATGATACCTGGCACAGTTGATGTAAACTTAGTTGTAGATGGGCTCAAGGTCGTACTTTGCTCTTTGGACGTGCTTCCTTCTGTGGTGCTAGAAGTGGTCGTAACTAATGAAAAAAAGATAAAAATACAATTATGCAAATAACAGCACACAAAGTTCTGATCTAATAAATTCAGTAACATGGCCTCAGAAACCTGCTGCTGTTTTCAAGAAGTTTGCAGCTAGAATTCTGGAAACTCAGATAAAAGATGAAAACATAACATCCATGTATGCCAAAGGCTCGAACAGGCTCTTCTTCATCTATTGATTGAATCGAATGAAGCAGGAAAATTTCTTTTGAAAGGGTCAAAATAAGGAGAAATAAATCTAACCAAAAATTAAAACAATACTTTTTAGACAGAGCAATGAACTTCAGACATAACTGTGGCATTTAAAATCATTACCTACTCTCGCCCTCAAAAGAGATCACGTATTCTCGAGAAGAAAGGACAGGACTTCAAAGAATTTTTTAGAAATTGTGAATTTGTATTTCTATGCATATTAGCAATCTGTATTGAATATCTGTCTGCATTAGATTTCTGACAGCATAAAATATTTCCCAACACTCAATATCTTGAGATATATTTTAGCACTTTTGACATCAAAAATCTGGCTGGAATTTCATCATTCAGTCTTTTGATACCTGCTGTGTTGGTCAAAACAAAAGGAATGCTGTTTGGCATGGTAATTGTTTTATATTAGGAGATATTTCTAGGGAGAACTTGTTGCAATGGATGATACCTTTCACAGTTGATGTCGACACATTTGTTGAAGGGCTCAAGGTTGTACTTGACTCTGTGGATATGCTTTTTAATGTGGTTTCAGAAGTGGTCAGTCCTAGGAAAGTGAGAAAAATATCAGTTGCCAATACAGCTTGCTGAGACCTAATCCGATGTATTCAATAGTATGTCCTTATAAACTTGACATTATTTGTATCTTTCATATCTGTCAATGAATGTACTGTTCATATCAGGACTGTTTATAATGATGTCATGAAAGTACTGCTTTCTCCCAACTATTGGTTCTTAGTGATTAGCAGAATGGACAGACTTTCATAATTAGATCGCTTCTGGGGATAATATTATCAATTTCTTTAGAGAATCCCTCATGTGCTCTGGAATAGTCCCAAAAGAATATGAATTTGATCATTGATCGGATACAGCTGTAAACTGTAATTACTTTGGGCCTTGCTGGAGAAATTGAAGGGGCAAAATTGTCAGACCATCTGTTTTTAGTCTCTTTATTATATACATCATTGGAAAGTCTCAGACTCGAATATTGCTGCTGGGTTATCCTCCCTGTTAGCGGAAAGATAACAGCACGCTGCTTTAAAGAGATTTGCAGCTTGAGTGCTGGAATGTTAGATAAAAGATGAATACAGACATCTATACACATGAAAGGCAAAAACAGGTTCTGCATCTAGTGATTGTTTCTATTGAATCAGGAAGCAGGAAATCTGCTTTAGAAATTGTCAAAATAAATTTTAAAAACTAGCCAAAAATTAAACAATATAATATGAATAGAGCATTGCATTTCTGATATAATTGTTTGCAATGAACTTTAGGTAAGATGCTGGCTCTGAAAGTTTTTCTCCTCTCTAGGCACTCGAAAGGGAGCACACATTCTAGACAATAAAAGAAACAACGTCAATGATCTGTTATGAAATTGTGAACATACATTTCAATCCATTTGGGCAATCTCTTTTCAGTTTCTGTATGCATTACATTTCCAATATGATGAGCTTATCCCCAGCATAAAATTATGTTTCAATTTTTATTTTGATTTTAATGCTGTTTATCCTCCAAAAGCTTTCCTGTGTCCTCACCACAAAATTCCGCATAAGAAGCTTGCAAAGGAACATCTTAACAAGCCGATGTATTTTGGAAACAAGTCCTGTGGACTGATGATTTTAAAATAGAACTTTCTGGCCGCAATGAGTAAAGGTATGTTTGGAGAAAAAAGGGTGCAGAATTTCATGAAATGAACTCCTCTCCAACTGTTAAGCACGGGGGTGGATCGAGCATGCTTTGGCCTTGTGTTGCAGCCAGTGGCACGGGGAACATTTCACTGATAGAGGGAAGAATGAATTCAGTTAAATACCAGCAAATTCTAGAAGCAAACATCACACCGTCTGTAAAAAAGCTGAAGATGAAAAGAGGATGGCTTCTACAACAGGATAATGACCCTTAAACACCTCAAAATCCACAATGGACTACCTCAAGAGGCGCAAGCTGAAGGTTTTGCCATGGCCCTCACAATCCCCTGACCTAAACATCATCAAAGATCCGTGCATAGACCTCAAAAGAGCAGTGCATGCAAGACGGCCTAAGAATCACACAGGACTAGAAGCCTTTTGCAAGGAAGAATGGGTGAAAATCCCCAGAACAAGAACAGAAAGACTCTTAGCTGGCTACAAAAAGCGTTTAACAGCTGTGATACTTGCCAAAGGGGGTGTTACTAAGTACTGACCATGCAAGGTGCCCAAACTTTTGCTTCGGGCTCCTTTCCTTTTTTGTTATTTTGAAACTGTCACAGACCCCTGATGGCAGCTGACAGAGTTACATCATTTTAGATTGCACGTACCCTGTTTACTTAATTGTCTCATACCGGTCATTTTTTTTGAAACCTTATTATAATACTTTAATACTGCTTTACAATGGCTGGGAAAAGAACAAAAGTTTCAGCAAAAGAAAGAGCAACAGAAGATGAATCCCCAGTCAGTTTGGATTCAATCAGTGACTTCTTTAAACGGTATAAATCAGAATTTTCTAACAAGTTTCAACTACTTAATAGCAAATTGGATACAATTCAACAAACTTTATCTGAACATGAGAACTGAACTTAGGAAAATACTGCAAAGCAGGTGACACTTGAAGAGGACGTTAACGATACAATTAAACTCTGCAAAGAGTTATCTCTATCCAATGATAAAATGATGAAAAGGATCATCAGTCTTGAAAATAGAAATAGGAGAAATAACTTGCAAATTCTGGGTCTTGAAGAATCAATTGAAGGTGCTGACCCTACAATTGAAGGTGCTGACCCTACGAAGTTTTTTGCAAACTTTCTGAAACAGCTATTCCCTGCTTTATTCACTTCTGAGCCGAAGCACAATCGAGCAAATTGCTCACCGACTTCAAAGACATTGTCGGCGGTGGCAGGATCCAGATCGGTCATTCTAAGCTTTCATGAATTTCGTATTAAGGACCTTTTAATTCGCCATACCCATTGACAAGGAATGATCGATTTCCAAAGTTAGAAGGTTAGATTTGTGGAAGACTATTCGTCTGAAGTTATGACTGATTGTATGAAGTATAAAGAAGTTATGTCAGAATTTTACAATAAAGGATATAAACCATGCCCTCGGTTTAAACGGCCGTCTGAGTATTGTTTTGAAAAACGGATTGCGAAAAAGAATAAAGTCGGTTGAAAAAGCAAAAGGGTTTCTGAAGGATGAAGTCTAAAACTGTTATATTTCTTGTTTGATCAATTTTTTCTTCTGTTAATATGAATTTGAAATAAGGTTTCATTCAGCTTATATTTTGGCTGTTCATATATTGTCTTCTGTTATATTTCTCTTGATACTTTTTTACTATATCCCCTCTTGAGGCTTTATTTTAATACAACTTTCTTTGAATTTGTTTAAACTGATCCTTTCAATATTTTCGAATACTGAGTTATTTTTCTTTTTATGTTGTGTCTTGGTGGAGACATAATGACCTTGTAAGACCAGAGTTTTTTGTCAACAGGATTTTTTGGGGAGGGAACTTAGATCTTAGCTCGCTGACCTCTTATTGGTCAGCTTCCTCATTTTGGGTAGGGGAGGGGTAGGGCTTATTTTTCTCTGGGAGCTATGTTGGGTTGAATATATGATTGCTTGTTTGAATACCTTACCTTATGGTTTGCTTTCTAGTTTTAATAACTTTAATAACCAGATCTTTTAATTAAATGTTGATTGGTATTTAAAATGGTTCAAAATATTAACTTATTTAGCTTGAGTGGGAAAGAGCTGAATCACTTCATCAAAAGGAACAAAATGTTTGCTTATATTAAAAAATTAAAAGTACCCATTATTTTCTTACAAGAAACGCACATATGCAGCTGTGATAGCTTACATTTTTTTACTCAGTGGAAGGGTGTGCAATTCTATTCTTCGTTTAATGCGAAATCACGTGAAGTTTAGATTTTTGTAGATAATACAGTTTCTTTTGTTCAGCATAAAGTTGTTTCAAATCCTAATGATCGATTTGTTATTGTATCAATGAGATTAGACAGTAGATTGATTGTTTTTGCTAATGTATATGCCCCCAACGTAGACGATCCGGGATTTCTTGAACGTCTATTTTCATTTTTGCCAGATTTGTGTACTTACTCTCTTGTGATGGGAGGAGATTTTAACTGCTGGTTAGATCCAGTATTAGATTGCTCATCTATCAAACCAGCCACACTTAATAAATCAGCTTTATTTATCCGATCTTTTCTAACTAAATGTGGTATAGTTGATGCTTGGCATTTTCTTTATACGACAGATAGGGAGTATTCTTTTTTCTCTCATGTTCATCATTCTTATAGCGGGATTGATTATTTTTTTTACTGATAGTCAAATGATTCCATTAGTTCAATCGATCAAATATAAAGAGACTGCTATTTCTGACCACTCTCCTGTACTTCTACCTTTAAATCTTCCTGGTCTTATCCTTTTGAGTAGATTTTGGTGATTTAATTTAACTCTGTTATCTGATGAGGACTTTTTAAAATTTATGGAGAATCAAATTACTCTCTTGATTTGAAGAAAATATTTTGGAAGAGACGTCTAGTCTTATTATGTGGGATACTTTTAAAGCACACATCCGGGGTCAAATTATTTCTTATACTGCAAACATCATTAAAAAAGCTAACAAAGAGAGAAATGAACTAGCCAATCAGTTAAAACAACTGGACCATAAATATGCTTCAGTACCCAATTCTGAAACATATAAGAGACGTATTGAAACTAAAACTAAATATGATCTTCTTTTAACATATCCAATTGAAAGCCAACTTTTAAAAGATAGAAGTCAATTTTATATTCACGGAGGTAAAACTGGTAAGCTATTGGCTAATCATTTGAAGGCATTTATAGCCAAACAGCAAATTAAAGAAATACATAAAATTAATGGGGACATGACAACTGACTACCTTGAAATTAATGATACTATTAGGGAATTTTATTCAAAATTGTATAGTTCTGACTCTGTTAATGATAATATTGCAATGAATAATTTTTTAGAATCAATTAAATATTCCTAATCTTTCATTAGATGATCGTAGGCAATTGGATCCACCCATTTCCCAGGAGGAAATTGCGCAGAATTGCATTCTGGGAAATCCCCAGGATCTGATGGATTCTCTGGAGAGTTTTATAAGGCTTGTTCCTCCTTGCTTATACCACACTTATGCTCTACCCTTACAGATTCCTTTAAGGTCAGAAGATTGCCGCAGTCTTTTTACGAAGCTTCCATTTCGCTCATTCTCAAAAAGAATAAGAATCCTATTGAATGTTCTTCGTATAGACCCATCTCTTTACTCAATTTTAATACTAAAATTTTATCTAAAGTGTTGGCTTGCAGACTTGAAAATATTATATCTTCTATAGTTTCGGATGATCAGATGGGATTTATTAAAAATCGATATTCCTATTTTAATATATGGCATTTGTTAAATGTTATGTACTCGCCACCTAAGGAATATCGGAATGTGTGATATCTTTGGATGCGGAGAAGGCTTTTGACAGAGTCGAATGAAACTACCTATTTACATCCTTAGAAAAATTTAATTTTGGACCTAATTTTATTCATTGGATTAAATTACTTTATTTATCTCCCTCTGCTCGGGTTCTTACTAATTTTCAGAATTCTAAACCCTTTAAACTTTAACATGGAACTAGACAAGGTTGCCCTTTGAGCCCTCTGCTTTTTGATTTGGTATTAGAACCCTTAGCAATCAATTTTCTAGAGTCTAAAGAGATTACTGGTATTTTAAGGAGAGGTACTATTCATAGAGTGTCGCTCTATGCTGATGATTTATTGCTTTTTATATCTAATATTACAACCTCCTTACCATCCGTGGTCTGTTTACTGACCAATTTTAGTCAGTTCTCAGGATATAAATTAAATTTACGGAAGAGTGAACTGTTTCCTTTAAACAATTTAATACCAATTGATAGTAACCTTCCTTTTAAAATTTTAAGAAAACAATTTACGTATTTAGGAGTAACAATTACTAAGAATTATAAAGATTTATTTAAGGAAAATTTTTTAAGTTTATTAAATTATATAAAACAACACTTTCTAATTGGTCGCCTCTCTCTTTATCACTGATTGGCTGAATCAATTCTATTAAAATGAATATCTTATCTAAATTTATATACCTTTTTCAAGCTGTGCCTGTTTTTATTCCTAAATTTTTTTGACTCTTTAGATTCAATTCTTTCTTCCTATATATGGAAGAGTAAAAAACCTCGTATAAATAAAGCTCTCCTTCAAAAAACCGCACAGAACAGAGGATTTGCCTTACCCAATTTCAGGTTATATTATTGGGCAGTTAGTATACAAAATATTACGTTCTGGATATATTACATTGACCATGAGAATTGCTCTATATGGGCTTCTTTGGAAGTCAATTCTGTTATGAAATATTCCATTATTTTTTCACTTGGATCTGCACGTCCCTTATCTTTAAATAAACTAACTGAAAATATGGTGGTCAAACATACTTCAAGGATTTGGTTACAGTTTAGAAAACATTTTGGTTTATTGACATTCTCCCTCTCGAGTTCCATCTTTTCTAATTTTTTTTAAACCATCTTTAATTGACTTATCATTTAAAGAATGGGATAGATTGGGTATTAAACGATTTCAGGATTTGTTTGATGGAGGGAATCTCTCTTTTTTTTGTGCAACTTTTAATGCAATTTAACCTTTCCAATACCCACTTTTTTCGATACTTATAGATTAGAGATTTTTAAAGTCTCAATTAAATACATTTCCTACAAGTCCAGATAGGAATATAATAGATACAATTTTTAATCTGAAACCCTTTGACAATGGTTCAATATCTTACATTTACGGTCTGCTGTTGGGACTGAAAAAGGCCTCTTCAGATAAAATTAAAGGAGACTGGGAAAAGGATTTACAGATTTTCATATCTGAATAGAGCTGGAAGATTATTTTAAAATTGATTAATTCTTCATCATTATGTGCTCGTCATTCTTTATTACAATACAAAGTGGTACATAGAGTTCATATGTCTAAAGACAAGCTCTCCTGTTTCTACGCAGATTTTTCCCCTTACTGTGATAGATGTACTAATGGAGTAGCCACACTAAATCATATGTTGTGGACTTGTCTGAGCCTTGAAAAACTCTGGAAAGACGTACTTCAAATTTTTTCTGCACTTTTCAATGTCAGCTTTAAGCCCAATCCTTTGACTGCCTTGTTTAGTAGTGTTGAGGATAGCGCTATAAAATTGAAGCCATCTAATTTGCAGGTATTGGCCTTTATGTCTCTTATGGCCAGAAGGGCGATCTTGCTCAAGTGGAAGGAGGCCCACTCATGTTCAATGGCTATCTGATGTTATGTTGTGCCTTGATCTAGAGAAGATTTTTTGTTTGATTTCTGATTCTAAGCAAGATTTTCTAATGTTATAAGGACCCTTTCTGAATAATTTTCACTATCTTTGAACTGCTATTAAAGTATGGATCTGAGCCATTATTATTATAATATCATATGGTAAGGTATTGTTCTTTTTTCTTCTTTTTTTTTAACCAACCAGCTCATTTTGGTAGTGGGGGTAGATTTCTTTCTAAATAAAATACATTTATTTTATTTTATTTTATTTCATAATTCAATCGTTTTTTCTACATGATTGATTTGGAATATGGGATACTGTGATCATATTACTGTAATTTAAATGTAATGTAATTTGTATTATTTACTTGGATCCTTATGAATTCTGTGTTTGTATTCATGCAAGGAGGAAAAGAAACTGTAAAAGATGGAAATAAAAAAGTATCCTTGCTTAAAATATTAAAGAAATGTGTCATCTTTAACTTTATGCCTTTTGGAAATCAGGTCATCTTTTACTCGCTTAGCTATTCACAGTAACAGAAATTTTGACACAGGGTGCCCAAACTTTTGCATGCCACTGTATATTAGGAGATATTTCTTGGGAGAACTTGTTGCAATGGATGATACCTTTCACAGTTGATGTCGACACAGTTGTTGAAGGGCTCAAGGTTGTACTAGGCTCCGTGGATGTGCTTTCTAATGTGGTTTCAAAAGTGGTCAATCCTAGGAAAGTGAGAAAAATATTAGTTAAGCCAATACAGCTTGCTGAGACCGAATCCGATGTATTCAATAACATGCCCTCATAAACTTGACATTATTTGTTTCTTTCATATCTGTCAATGAATCTACTGTTCATATCAGGACTGTTTATAATGATGTCATGAAAGTACTGCTTTCTCCCAACTATTGATTCTTAGTGATCAGCAGAATAGACAGACTTTCATAATTAGATCGCTTCTGGGGATAATATTATCAATTTCTTTAGAGAATCCCTCGTGTGCTCTGGAATAGTCCCAAAAGAATACGAATTTGATCATTGATGGGATACAGCTGTAAACTGAAATTACTTTGGGCCTTGCTGGAGAAATTGAAGGTGCAAAATTGTCAGACCATCTGTTTTTAGTCTCTTCATTATATACATCATTGGAAAGTCTCAGACTCGGATATTGTTGCTGGGTTATCCTCCCTGTTAGCGGAAAGATAACAGCACGTTGCTTTAAAGAGTTTTGCAGCTTGAGTGATGGAATGTCAGTTAAAAGATGAATACGGACATCTGTGCATGTGAAAGGCAAAAACCAGTTCTGCATCTAGTGATTGTTTCTATTGAATCAGGAAGCAGGAAAACTGCTTTAGAAATTGTCAAAATAAATTTTAAAAACTAGCCAAAAATTAAACAATATGATATGAATAGAGCATTGCATTTCTGATCTAATTGTTTGCAATGAACCTTAGGTAAAGTGCTGGCTCTGAAAGTTCTTCTCCTCTCTAGGCACTCGAAAGGGAGCATACATTCTAGACAGTAACAGAAACAATGTCAATAATCTGTTATGAAATTGTGAACATATATTTCAATCCATTTGGGCAATCTCTTATCAGTTTCTGTATGCATTTGATTTCCGATATGATGAGCTAATTCCCAGCATAAAATCACGTTTCAATTCCTATTTTGATTTTAACACTGTTTATCCTCCTCTGACATTTAAAATGTGGTTGGATTTTCATCATTGAATATTTTGATTACGGCAAAACTAAAGGAAAACTATTTGAGATGTTATTTATTTTTACATGACGAGATATTTCTAGCCACTTTTGGAGGACCTGTTGTAATGGATGTTACCTGCCACATGTGAAGTAAACACATTTGTAGAAGGGCTCAAGGATGCACTTTGCTCTGTGGACCTGCTTTCTAATGTGTTCTAACATAACAGTTAAGCCAATGACAGCATGCTGACTCCTTATCTAATGTATTCAGTCGAAGCAAGCAGCTGAGAAGAAGGGAGTGAAGAAATCGGGTAGAAAAAGTCATTTTTTTTTAAACACTGCTGGGGGAGAAGGGTCTGCACTGCGCAGGCACGAAACTTAGTGTGCCAAGGTTTAAAAGCAGACCACCATATACAGCGGCCATCGTCAGGGTGGACTGAGTCAGAGCGGGACGGCTTTGGCTCAACAGGCTTCGGCGAGAACAGGCAGAGGCCAGGGTAGGTTCTGGTAAGTTTTTTGTTCAGATTGTTTAGAGTAAAGAGAATGCCAGGCAGGATGTTGGAATGCTCCTCTTGCAGGATGTGGGAAGTCAGGGAGCCCTCCGGTGTCCCTGACAACGACACCTGCAAGAAGTGCATCCAGCTGCAGCTCCTAACAAACCGCGTTAGGGAACTGGAGCAGGAGCTGGATGACCTGCGGATCATTCGGGAGAATGAGGAGATTATAGATAGCAGCTACAGGAAGGTAGTTACACCAAAGGAGCAGAGGACAGGAAATTGGGTCACTGTCAGGTGAGGGAAGAAGAAAGGGCAGGCAGAGCAGGGTTCCCCTGTGGCCATTCCCCTCAACAAGTATACCGCATTGGATACTGTTGGGGGGGGATGACTTACCTGGGACAAGCTGCAGTAGCCAGATCTCTGGCACTGAGTCTGGCTCTGCAGTGCAGAAGGGAGGGTGGAAAAATAAGAGAGTGGTAGTGATAGGGGACTCAATAGTTAGGGGTGCAGATAGGAGGTTCTGTGGTCGTGACAGAGAATCCAGGATGGTTTGTTGCCTCCCGGGTGCCAGGGTTGAGGATGTCTCTGATCGCTTGCATGACATTCTGAAGTGGGAGGGTGATCAGCCAGATGTCGTGGTGCACATCGGTACCAATGACATAGCAAGGAAGAGTGAGGAGGTCCTGGAGAGTGAGTATAGAGAGCTTGGTCGGAAGTTGAAAAGCAGGACCTCAAGGGTGGTAATCTCAGGATTGCTACCTGTGCTACATGCCAGTGAGGGTAAGAATAGGATGCTCTGGAGGATGAACAAGTGGCTGAGGAACTGGTGTAGGGGGCAGGGTTTCAGATTTCAGGATCATTGGGACCTTTTCTGGGGCAGGTGGGACCTGTACAAGAGAGATGGGTTACACTTGAACTACAGGGGGACCAATATCCTTTCGAGGAAGTTTGTTAGTGCTATTGGGGAGGCTTTAAACTAGATTTGCAGGGGAATGGGAACCAGACTGCCAGAGCTGACAGTGTGGCTGGGGTGACAATAAATGATGTTAAAAGTTCAAGCAAATCCGCTTATAGAAAGGTTGTGAGTGGTGGTAAAAATCTTCTGAGGTGTATATATTTCAATGCTAGGAGTATTGCGGGGAAGGCGGATGAGTTGAGGGCATGGATTGACATGTGGAATTAAGACGTTATAGCAATTAGTGAAACTTGGCTACAGGAGGGGCAGGACTGGCAGGACTGGCAGCTTAATATTCCAGGGTTCCGATGTTTCAGATGTGATCAAGGCAGAGGAATGAAAGGTGGGGGAGTAGCATTGCTTGTTAGGGAAAATATTACAGCGGTGCTCAGGCAGGACAGATTAGAAGGCTTGTCTACTGAGTCCTTATGGGTGGAGCTGAGAAACAGGAAAAGTATAGCCACATTAGTGGGATTGTATTACAGACCACCCAATAGTCAACAAGAATTGGAAGAGCAAATCTGCAGAGAGATAGCAGGCAACTGCAGGAAACATAAAGTTGTGGTGGTAGGGGATTTTAATTTTCCATATATTGATTGGATCTCCCATACTGTTACGGGTCTAGATGGTTTAGAGTTTGTAAAATGTGTTCAGGAAAGTTTTCTAAATCAATATATAGAGGGGCCAACTAGAGGGGATGCAATATTGGATCTCCTGTTAGGAAACGAGTTAGGACAAGTGACGGAAGTCTGTGTAGGGGAGCACTTTGGTTCCAGTGATCATAACACCATTAGTTTCAATTTGATCATGGACAAGGATAGATCAGGTCCTAGGGTTGAGGTTCTGAACTGGAAGGCGGCCAAATTTGAAGAAATGAGAAAGGATCTAAAAAGCGTGGATTGGGACAGGTTGTTCTCTGGCAAAGATGTGATTGGTAGGTGGGAAGCCTTCAAAGGAGAAATTTTGAGAGTGCAGAATTTGTATGTTCCTGTCAGGATTAAAGGCAAAGTGAATAGGAATAAGGAACCTTGGTTCTCAAAGGATATTGCAACTCTGATAAAGAAGAAGAGGGAGTTGTATGAAATGTATAGGAAACAGGGAGTAAATAAGGTGCTTGAGGAGTACAAGAAGTGCAAGAAAATACTTAAGAAAGAAATCAGGAGGGCTAAAAGAAGACATGAGGTTGCCTTGGCAGTCAAAGTGAAGGATAATCCAGAGAGTTTTTACAGGTATATTAAGAGCAAAAGGATTGTAAGGGATAAAATTGGTCCTCTTGAAGATCAGAGTGGTCGGCTATGTGCGGAACCAAAGGAAATGAGGGAGATCTTAAATAGGTTTTTTGCATCTGTATTTACTAAGGAAACTGGCATGAAGTCTATGGAATTAAGGAATACAAGTAGTGAGAGCATGGAAACTGTAAAGATTGAAAAGGAGGAGGTGCTTGCTGTCTCGAGGAAAATTAAGGTGGATAAATCCCTGGACCTGACAGGGTGTTCCCTCGGACCTTGAAGGAGACTAGTGTTGAAATTGCAGGGGACCTGGCAGAAATATTTAAAATGTCGCTGTCTACAGGTGAGGTGCCGGAGGATTGGAGAGTGGCTCATTTTGTTCCGTTGTTTAAAAAAGGATCAAAAAGTATTCCGGGAAATTATAGGCCAGTAAGTTTAACGTCGGTAGTAGGTAAGTTATTGGAGGGAGTACTAAGAGACAGAATCTACAAGCATTTGGATAGACAGGGACTTATTAGGGAGAGTCAACATGGCTTTGTGCGTGATAGGTCATGTTTGACCAATTTATCGGAGTTTTTTGAGGAGGGTACCAGGAAAGTGGATGAAGGGAAGGCAGTGGATATTGTCTACATGGACTTCAGTAAGACCTTTGACAAGGTCCCGCATGGGAGGTTAGTTAGGAAAATTCAGTCGCTAGGTGTACATGGAGAGGTGGTAAATTGGATTAGACATTGGCTCAATGGAAGAAGCCAAATAGTGGTAGTAGAGAATTGCTTCTCCGAGTGGAGGCCTGTGACTAGTGGTGTGCCACAGGGATCAGTGCTGGGTCCATTGTTATTTGTCATCTATATCAATGATCTGGATGATAATGTGGTAAATTGGATCAGCAAATTTGTTGATGATACAAAGGTTGGAGGTGTAGTAGACAGTGAGGAAGGTTTTCAAAGCCTGCAGAGGGACTTGGACCAGCTGGAAAAATGGGCTGAAAAACAGCAGATGGAGTTTAATACAGACAAGTGTGAGGTATTGCACGTTGGAAGGACAAACCAAGGTAGAACATACAGGGTTAATGGTAAGGCACTGAGGAGTGCAGTAGAACAGAGGGATCTGGAAATACAGATACAAAATTCCCTAAAAGTGGCGTCACAGGTAGATAGGGTCGTAAAGAGAGCTTTTGGTACATTGGCCTTCATTAATCAAAGTATTGAGTATAAGAGCTGGAAAGTTATGATGAGGTTGTATAAGGCATTGGTGAGGCCGAATCTGGAGTATTGTGTTCAGTTTTGGTCACCAAGTTAAAGGAAGGATATAAATAAGGTTGAAAGAGTGCAGAGAAGGTTTACAAGGATGTTGCCGGGACTTGAGAACCTTAGTTACAAAGAAAGGTTGAATAGGTTAGGACTTTATTCACTGGAGCGTAGAAGAATGAGGGGGGATTTCATAGAGGTATATAAAATTATGATGGGTATAGATAGAGTGAATGCAAGCAGGCTTTTTCCACTGAGGCAAGGGGAGAAAAAAACCAGAGGACATGGGTTAAGGGTGAGGGGGGAAAAGTTTAAAGGGAACATTAGGGGGGGCTTCTTCACACAGAGAGTGGTGGGAGTATGGAATGAGCTGCCAGACGAGGTGGTAAATGCGGGTTCTTTTTTAACATCTAAGAATAAATTGGACACATACATGGATGGGAGGTGTATGGAGGGATACGGTCTGTGTGCAGGTCAGTGGACTAGGCAGAAAATGGTTCGGCACAGCCAAGAAGGGCCAAAAGGCCTGTTTCTGTGCTGTAGTTTTTCTATGGTTTTCTATGGTATTCAATCATATGTCCTCAGAAGCCTGACATTATTAATTTCCTTCATATCCTTCAATTAAACTATTGTTACCATCAGGTTTGTTTATAATGATGCCATCAAGGTCCTGCTATTTCCCAGCTATCAATTCTGCCTTGATACAGAAATTAATGAAGGCGATGTATAGGTTTTCATAATTACAAAGACTCTGGGGAGAATATTATCATTTTCTTTAATGATCCTTCATGCACTCTTGGAATATTTGATAATTCATGGCGTTCAATTGCAAATTTAAATAGCTTTGGGCTCTATTGGAGAAAGTGAGCAGGAAGAGTTATCCAATATCATCTGTTTCTTGTCTCTTCTCTTCACTTATCATTTGATATTCAGTCAAGATGGCACCAGCATACAATGTTCCTTCATTTCACATCTTTTGTAGAGATCATGAAACCATATATTTCACTCCTTTTACATCTGTTATGTTTTTCTTTCTCCTGAATGTGATTCTGGAACTGATGAAGCTTGTGATTTGCCCTTTGGAGATCATTTGGGTGTTTCAGCGCTCTGCAGTCTTCGAGGGGATTCCGTGGTTCAGGAGTAGCTTGTGGATACCTCCCGGCAAGAAGGCTGCAAGCTAATGCCCAACTCCAACTTGCTGATTATATAAAGCATCAATCGATCGCCAGTTAAAGCGATGATGGAGATTGAAATGCGGCAGCCTACAGTTTTATCGTAGTGGGATCGCGCTGCTGCCAAATGGGGTAGAGTGCCTTTTTATGGCTGGTGAGATCGCTCAGCTATGGAGAGGGGAGACTGCCTTTTAATCACTGGTAAGATCACTCTGCGATGGAGAGGGGAGAACGTTGCCCAGGTTTTCTGTGTTCTGGATGTGGACTTAGACAGTGGACTTTCTCTTGGTTTATATATTTTTTTTCCATTCTGTTTCTTTCGCCTGGTCTTTCTTGATTATTCTTTAGTATGCGGGTAGGGGGATTTGGGGTCAATGAGCCTGTTCTATTGATGTTCATTTTTTTGTGCAGAGAGGAGGGAATTGTGGGCTGATGTTCATGCTGCAGTTATTCTCTTTCTTGATTTCATGGCTATCTGGAGAGGAAAAATTTCAGAGTTGCATACTTTGATAATAAGTGAACTTTCGAATCTTTGAATATCTCAGAATTGGATATTGGTGCTGTGTTACCTTCCCTGTTATAGGATAGATGGCACCATGGTGCTGTAAACAAAATTGCAGCATGAATGCTGGAATCTCAGATAAAAGATAAAAACATAACATCTATGTATGTAAAAAGCAAGAACAGGTTCTGCAAATATTGATTATCTGTATCGAAGCAGGAAGAAGGAAAAGTTCTGTAGAAACGATTGAAATGAACAGAAATAAAACTAACCAGAAATTTTAAAATACGATAGAGGGCATTGCAGTTCTGATACAATTGTTTTGCAATGAATTCAGATAAAATTGTGGCATTGAAAATCTTTCACCTCTCTAGCCCCTCAAAAGAGACAATGTATTGTAGAGTATAAAAGAGGGAACTTCAACCAACTGTTTAGAAATTGTGAATGTATATTTCCATCCATATGGACAATCTCTGTTTAATTGCTATAAGTATTAGATTTCTGACATAAGCAGCTATATTGCTGCATAAAATTGTGCTTATATTTTGAAAATTGATTTTAGTTTAGTGTCCTTTCATATTTGAAATTAGGTTGGATCTTCATCACTGAATATTTTGATAACTGCCGTGTTTGTCAAAACTAAAGGAAAGCAGACAAATCACTTGTTTCTTTATCAGGAGGTATTGTTTTCCTCTTTTTGAGGATGTCTTGAAAAGGATGATACCTGGCACAGTTGATGTAAAATTAGTTGTAGATGGGCTCAAGGTTGTACTTTGCTCTTTGGACGTGCTTCCTTCTGTGGTGCTAGAAGTGGTTGAAGCTAAAAAAATAATAAAAATTCAATTATGCAAATAACACAAAAAGTTCAAATTTAATAAATTCAATAACATGGACTCAGAAACCCGAAGCTGTTTTCAAGAAATTTGTAGCTAGAATGCTGGAATGTCAGATAAAAGATGAACACAGGTATCTATGCATGTGAAAGGCAAGAACAGGTTCTACAGCAATTGATTATTTCTATTGAATCAGGAAGCAGGAAAACTGCTTTAGAAATTGTCAAAATGATTTTAAAAATTAGTCAAAAATTAAACAATATGATTTCAATGGAGCATTGCATTTCTGATATACTGTCATTGTTTGCATTGAACTTAATTACTAGCATTTTTTAAATTAATTTTCACACTGTTTAACATCCTTTGATATTTAAAATGTAGTAGAAGATTCTTCACTCAATATTTTGATAACTGCTGTGTTGGTAAACACTGCAATAAAGCTGTTTGAATTGTCATGTGTTTTAATGTCAGGAGATATTCCTCGCCAATTTTGGGGATTATTTGAAAATGATGATACCTGCTACGGTTGATGTAAACTCAGATGGAGGTGGGGTGAACGTTGTACTTTCCTCTGTGGATATGCTTTTCTCTGTGGTTTCAAAAGTGGTTGAATCTAGAAAAGTGAGAAATATATTAGTTAAGCAAATGAGAACGTGCAAATGACAATCTAATTAATGAAATATCATGTCCTCAGAAGATTGACATTGTTAAATTCCTTCATATCCTTCAACAAAAATATTGTTACTATCAGACCTGTTTATAATGAGGTATTCTAGGTACTACTCCTTCCCAGTTATCTACATGCCTTGATGTGAAACTGATCAACACAATGGACAGACTTCAATAATTACATGGAATCTGGCAAAAATATTATTGATTTCTTTAAGGATCCGTCAGTTGCACAGGGTGGTTTTAAAAGGTTTATATGATTATTGATGGTACCCAATTGCAAACTGAATTTGCCTTATGCTCTGTTGGAGATATAGAGCAAGCAAAATGGTCATACATCCTTTCCTTTGTGTCTTGTCTCTAGAAATCATATCTCAGATTCATATATTGCGACTCTGTTATCTTCCCTGATATATGACAGATGGCAACATGCTATCTAATGAACGTTGCAGCTTGAATGCTGGACTCTCAGATCATAACTGTAAACAAGACACTTGTGTGTTTGAAAGGGAATAAGAGATTCTGCATCTTTCAATTGTCTCTTTTGAAACAGGCTGCACGGAAACTGCTGGAGAAATGGAAAATATCAAGAGAACAAAAACTAACCAAAACATAAAATATGATTTAGAGATAGAAACATAGCAACATAGAAAATAGGTGCAGGAGTAGGCCATTCGGCCCTTCGAGCCTGCACCGCCACTTATTATGATCATGGCTGATCATCCAACTCAGAACCCCGCCCCAGCCTTCCCTCCATACCCACTGACCCCCGTAGCCACAAGGGCCATATCTAACTCCCTCTTAGATATAGCCAATGAACTGGCCTCAACTGTTTCCTGTGGCAGAGAATTCCACAGATTCACCGCTCTCTGTGTGAAGAAGTTTTTCCTAATCTCGGTCCTAAAAGGCTTCCCCTCTATCCTCAAACTGTGGCCCCTCGTTCTGGACTTCCCCAACATCGGGAACAATCTTCCTGCATCTAGCCTGTCCAATCTCTTTAGGATCTTATACGTTTCAATCAGATCCCCCCTCAATCTTCTAAATTCCAACGAGTACAAGCCCAGTTCATCCAGTTTTTCTTCATATGAAAGTCCTGCCATCCCAGGAATCAATCTGGTGAACCTTCTTTGTACTCCCTCTATGGCAAGGATGTCTTTCCTCAGATTAGGGGACCAAAACTGCACACAATACTCCAGGTGTGGTCTCACCAAGGCCTTGTACAACTGCAGTAGTACCTCCCTGCTCCTGTACTTGAATCCTCTCGCTATAAATGCCAGCATACCATTCGCCTTTTTCACCGCCTGCTGTATCTGCATGCCCACTTTCAATGACTGGTGTATAATGACACCCAGGTCTCGTTGCACCTCCCCTTTTCCTAATCGGCCACCATTCAGATAATAATCTGTTTTCCTATTTTTGCCACCAAAGTGGATAACTTCACATTTATCCACATTAAATTGCATCTGCCATGAATTTGCCCACTCACCCAACCTATCCAAGTCACCCTGCATCCTCTTAGCATCCTCCTCACAGTTAACACTGCCACCCAGCTTCGTGTCATCTGCAAACTTGGAGATGCTGCATTTAATTCCCTCATCCAAGATATTATAGTATTTCTGATAGATTTATTAACAATAAACATCACATAAAACTGTGGCATTGAAAATCTTTCACCACCCTAGACCCTCAAAATTGATCACGTATTCAAGTCTATAGAAGAGATAAAGTCCATTAGTTGTGAAATTACATTTCAATCCATTCGGGAAATTCCTTTTTTATCCCTGTGTGCAGATGATTTCTGACAAGAATATCTAAGCACCTGCATAAAAATGTCTAAACATTTTTAATATTAATTTTCACAGTTTAACATCCTTTAATATTTAAAATGTGGTAGAATTCTCTTCACGCAATATTTCGATATTTGCATTGTTGGTAAACACCGAAGGAAAGCTGTTTGAATTGTCATTTGTTTCGATATTAGGAGATATTCCTTGACAATTTTGGGGATTATTTGAAAATGATGATACCTGCTATGGTTGATGTAAACTCAGATGGAGATGGGCTGAACGTTGTACTTTCCTCTGTGGATATGATTTGCTCTGTGGTTTCAAGAATGGTTGAATCTAGAAAAGTGAGAAATATATTACTTAAGCAAATGACAGTCTGCAAATGACAGACCTAATCTAATTTATGAAATATCATGTCCCCAGAAGACTGAGATTATAAATATTCTTCTTATCTCTAAACAAAACTATTGTTACCATCAGGCCTGTTTATAATGATGTCATCAAGGTACTGCTCTTTCCCAGTTACATACATGCCTTCATATAAAAATGATCAACACAATGGACAGACTTCAATAATTACATGGAATCTGGCAAAAATATTATTGATTTATTTAATGATTCGTCAGTTGAGTAGGATGGTTTTAAAAGGTTTATTTGATTATTGATGGTACCCAATTGCAAATTGAATTTGCCTTATGCTCTGTTGGAGATATGGAGCAAGCAAAATGGTCATACGTCCTTTCCTTTTTATCTTGTCATTCGAAATCATAAGAATATCTCAGATTGATATATTACTACTGTGTTATCTTTCCTGATATATGACAGATGGCAACATGCTATTTATTGAACGTTGCAGCTTGAATGCTGGACTTTCAGATCATATATGAAAACAAGACATTTATTTGTTTAAAAGGCAATAAGAGATTGTGCATCTTTCAATTGTGTCTTTTGAAACAGGCTGCACGAATAATGCTGGAGAAATGGATAATCTGAAGAGAATTAAAACTGACCAAAACTGAAACTATGACTTGGACATAGCATTGTATTTCTGATACACTTTTTAACAATAAACTTTACATAAAACTGTGACATTGAAAATCTTTCTCCACTCTAGACCCTCAAAATTGACCATATATTCAAGACTATAGAAGAGCGAAAGTCCATTCGTTGTGAAAATATATTTCAATCCATTTGGGCAATTCCTTTTCAATCCCTAAGCGCACAAGATTTCTGACATGAATATCTAAGCACCAGCATAAAAATGTCTTAGCATTTTTAATATTAATATTCGCACTGTTTGACATCCTTTGATATTTAAAATCTGTTAGAATTCTCTTCACTCAATATATTGATAACTGCTGTTAATCTAATTTATGAAATATCACATCCTCAGAAGCCTGACATTATAAATATACTTCACACCTTTCAAAAAAACAATTGTTAGAATCAGGCCTCTTTATAATAACGTCATCAAGGTACACTGTTACCTTCCCTGATATATGACAGATGGTCACATGCTATTTAATGAACGTTGCAGCTTGAATGCTGGACTCTCAGATAATATATGAAAAAAAGACATTTACTTGTTTGAAAGGCAATAAGAGATTCTGCATCTTTCAATGGTAAACACCGAAGGAAAGCTGTTTGAATTGTCATTATTTTGATATTAGGAGATATTCCTTGCCACTTTTGGGGATTATTTGAAAATGATGATACCTGCTATGGTTGATGTAAACTCAGATGGAGATGGGCTGAACGTTGTACTTTCGTCTGTGGATATGCTTTGCTCTGTGGTTTTAAAAGTGGTTGAATCTAGGAAAGTGAGAAATATATTAGTTAAGCAAATAACAGTGTGCACATGACAGACCATGAC
Source organism: Mobula birostris (assembly GCF_030028105.1). Lineage (NCBI taxonomy): Eukaryota > Metazoa > Chordata > Chondrichthyes > Myliobatiformes > Myliobatidae > Mobula > Mobula birostris. The sequence continues at coordinate 36,485,615 of NC_092373.1, forward strand.
AGACATGAAGGTTTTAAAAGGTATATTAGAGTATTGATGATACCCAATTGCAAATTGAACTTGCCTTATGCTCTGTTGAAGACATAGAGCAAGCAAAATGGTCATACATCCTTTCCTTTATGTCTTGTCTCGACAAATTATTAGAATATCTCAGATTCATATGTTGATACTGTGTTACCTTCCCTGATATGGGACAGATGGTAACATGCTATTTAATGTACATTGCAGCTTGAATGCTGGACTCGCAGATCATAAATGAAAACAACACCTCTCTGTGTTTGAAAGGCTATAAGAGATTCTGTAACTTTTAATTGTCTTTTTTGAAACATGATGTTTGTAAACTGCTGGAGTAATGGAAAATATGAAGAGAACTAAAACTAACCAAAACTTAAAATATGATTTGGAGAATGTGTTGTATTTCTGATATACTTATCAACAATAAACTTTACATAAAACTGTGTCATTGAAAATCTTTCTCCACTCTAGACCCTCAAAATTCATCATGTGTTCAAGACTATAGAAGACAGAAAGTCCAACAGTTATGAAAATATATTTCAAGCCATTTGGGCAATTCCATTTCAGTCTCTGTGCACACTTGATTTCTGACATGAATATCTAAGCACCAGCATAGAAATGTTTTAGTATTTTTAATACTAATTTTCACACTGTTTAACATCCTTTAATATTTAAAATATGGTAGAATTTTCTTCACGCAATATTTTGGTAACTGCTGTGTTGATAAGCACCGAAGGAAAGCTGTTTGAATTGTCATTTGGTTTGATATGGGGAGATATTCCTTGCCAATTTTGGGGACTATTTGAAAATAAAGATACCTGCTATTGTTGATGTAAACTCAGATGGAGATGGGCTGATTGTTGTACTTTTCTTTGTTGATATGCTTTGCTCGGTGGTTTTAAAAGTGGTTGAATCTAGGCAAGTGAGAAATGTATTAGTTAAGCAAATGACAGTGTGCAAATGACAGACCTAACCTAATTAATGAAATATCATGTCCTCAAAAGCCTGACATGATAAATATCTCTCACATCTTTCAACAAAAATATCGTTACCATCAGGTCTGTTCATAATGATGTCATCAAGGTCCTACTCTTTCCCATGCCTTGATATAAAAGTTCTCAACACAATGGACAGACTTCAGTAATGACATGGAATCTGGGAAAAATATTACTGAGTTCTTTAAGGATCTGTCAGTTGCACTGGATGGTTTTAAAAGGTATATTTGAGTATTGATGGCACCCAATTGCAAATTGAATTTGCGTTATGCTCTGTTGAAGACATAGAGCAAGCAAAATGATCATGCATCCTTTCCTTTGTGTCTTGTCTCGACAAATTATTAGAATATCTCAGATTCATATGTTGATACTGTGTTACCTTCCCTGATATGGGACAGATAGCAACATGCTATTTAATGTACATTGCAGCTTGAATGCTGGACTCGCAGATCATAAATGAAAACAACACCTCTCTGTGTTTGAAAGGCTATAAGAGATTCTGTAACTTTTAATTGTCTTTTTTGAAACATGATGTTTGTAAACTGCTGGAGTAATGGAAAATATGAAGAGAACTAAAACTAACCAAAACTTAAAATGTGATTTGGAGAATGCGTTGTATTTCTGATATACTTATCAACGATAAACTTTACATAAAACTGTATCATTGAAAATCTTTCTCCACTCTAGACCCTCAAAATTCATCATGTGTTCAAGACTATAGAAGACAGAAAGTCCAACAGTTATGAAAATATATTTCAAGCCATTTGGGCAATTCCATTTCAGTCTCTGTGCACACTTGATTTCTGACATGAATATCTAAGCACCAGCATAGAAATGTTTTAGTATTTTTAATACTAATTTTCACACTGTTTAACATCCTTTAATATTTAAAATATGGTAGAATTTTCTTCACGCAATATTTTGGTAACTGCTGTGTTGATAAGCACCGAAGGAAAGCTGTTTGAATTGTCATTTGGTTTGATATGGGGAGATATTCCTTGCCAATTTTGGGGACCATTTGAAAATAAAGATACCTGCTATTGTTGATGTAAACTCAGATGGAGATGGGCTGATTGTTGTACTTTTCTTTGTTAATATGCTTTGCTCGGTGGTTTTAAAAGTGGTTGAATCTAGGCAAGTGAGAAATGTATTAGTTAAGCAAATGACAGTGTGCAAATGACAGACCTAACCTAATTAATGAAATATCATGTCCTCAAAAGCCTGACATGATAAATATCTCTCACATCTTTCAACAAAAATATTGTTACCATCAGGTCTGTTCATAATGATGTCATCAAGGTCCTACTCTTTCCCATGCCTTGATATAAAATTTCTCAACACAATGGACAGACTTCAATAATGCCATGGAATCTGGGAAAAATATTACTGAGTTCTTTAAGGATCTGTCAGTTGCACTGGATGGTTTTAAAAGGTATATTTGAGTATTGATGGCACCCAATTGCAAATTGAATTTGCGTTATGCTCTGTTGAAGACATAGAGCAAGCAAAATGATCATGCATCCTTTCCTTTGTGTCTTGTCTCGACAAATTATTAGAATATCTCAGATTCATATGTTGATACTGTGTTACCTTCCCTGATATGGGACAGATAGCAACATGCTATTTAATGTACACTGCAGCTTGAATGCTGGACAAGCAGATCATAAAAGAAAACAAGACCTCCCTGTGTTTGAAAGGCAATAAGAGATTCTGTAACTTTTAATTGTCTTTTTTGAAACAGGATGTTTGTAAACTGCTGGTGAAATGGAGAATATGAAGAGAACTAAAACTAACCAAAACTTAAAATATGATTTGGAGATAGCATTGTATTTCTGATACATTTATTAACAATAAACATTACATAAAACTGTGGCATTGAAAATCTTTCTCCACTATAGCCCCTCAAAATTGATCATGTATTCAAGACTGCAGAAGACAGAAACTCCATTAGTTGTGAAAATATACTTCAGGCCATTTGGGCAATTCCATTTCAATCCCTATGCGCACAGGATTTCTGACATGAAGATCTAAGCACCAGCATAAAAATGTCTTACCATTTTTGATATAAATTTTTGTACTTTTTAACATCCGTTAATATTTAAAAAGTGGCAGAATTTTCTTTACTCAATATTTTGATAACTGCTGTGTTGGTAAACACTGAAGGAAAGCTATTTGAATTGACATTTGTTTTGATGTTAGGACATATTCCTTGCTAATTTTGGGGACTATTTGAAAATGTTGATACCTGCTACGGTTGATGTAAACTCAGATGGAGATGGGCTGAATGTTGTACTCTCCTCTGTGGATATGCTTTGCTCTGTGGTTTCAAATGTGGTTGAATCTAGGAAAGTGAGAAATATATTCCTTAAGCAAATGACAGTGTGCAAATGAGAAACCTAATCTAATTTATGAAATATCATGTCCTCAGAAGCCTGACATTATAAATATCATTCATATCTTTAAACAAAACTATTGTTACCATCAGGCCTGTTTACAATTATGTCATCAAAGTACTACTCTTTTGCAGTTATCTACATGCCTTGATATAAAAATGATCAACACAATAGACAGACTTCAATAATTACATGGAATCTGGAAAAAATATTATTGATTTCTTTAAGGATCCATCAGTTGAGCAGGATGGTTTTAAAAGGTTTATTTTATTATTGATGGTACCCAATTGCAAATTGAATTTGCCTTATGCTCTGTTGGAGATATGGAGCAAGCAAAATGGTCATACATCCTTTCCTTTTTGTCTTGTCACTAGAAATCATAAGAATATCTCAGATTGATATACTACTACTGTGTTATCTTCCCTGATATATGACAGATGGCAACATGCTATTTATTGAACGTTGCAGCTTGAATGCCGGACTCTCAGATCATATATGAAAACAATACATTTATTTGTTTGAAAGGCAATAAGAAATTCTACATCTTTCAATTGTCTCTTTTGAAACAGGCTGTACGGAAAGTGTTGGAGAAATGGATAATATGAAGAGAATTAAAACTGACCTAAACTTAAACTATGATTTGGAGATGGCATTGTATTTCTGATCTACTTCTTAACAGCAAACTTTACATAAAACTGTGACATTGAAAATGCTTCTCCAGTCTAGACCCTCAAAATTGAACATGTATTCAAGACTATATAAGACTATATTTTCACAACTATAGACTATAAAGTCTATTAGTTGTGAAAATATATTTCAATCCATTTGTCAATTCGTTTTCAATCCATGGGCGCACAAGATTTCTGACATGAAGATCTAAGCACCAGCATAAAAATGTCTTAGCATTTTTAATATTAATTTTAGCACTGTTTAACATCCTTTGATATTTAAAATGTGGTGAATTCTCTTCACTCTCTATATTGATAACTGCTGTTAATCCAATTTATGGAATATCATGTCCTCAGAAGCCTGACATTATAAATATACTTCATGTCTTTCAACAAAACTACTGTTACCATCAGGCCTGTTTATAATGATGTCATCAAGGTACTACTCTTTTCCAATTATCTACATGCATTGATATAAAAATTATCAACAAAATGGACAGACTTCAATAATTACATGGAATCTGGGAAAAATATTATTGATTTCTTTAAGGATCCGTCAGTTACGCTGGATGGTTTTAAAAGGTAAATTTGAGTACTGATGGTACCCAATTGCATATTGAATTTGCATTATGCTCTGTTGGAGATATGGATCAAGCAAAATGATCATACATGCTTTCCTTTGTGTCTCGTCCCGACAAATTATTAGAATATCTCAGATTCATATGTTGATACTGTGTTACCTTCCCTGATATGGGACAGATGGCAACATGCTATTTAATGTACATTGCAGCTTGAATGCTGGACTCGCAGATCATAAATGAAAACAACACCTCGCTGTGTTTGAAAGGCTATAAGAGATTCTATAACTTTTAATTTTCTTTTTTGAAACAGGATGTTTGTAAGCTGTTGGAGTAATGGAAAATATGAAGAGAACTAAAACTAACCAAAACTTAAAATATGATTTGGAGATAGCATTGTATTTCTGATATACTTATCAACAATAAACGTTACATAAAACTGTGTCATTGAAAATCTTTCTCCACTCTAGAACCTCAAAAGTGATCATGTGCTCAAGACTACAGAAAACAGAAAGTCAAACAGTTGTGAAAATATATTTGAAGCCATTTGGGCAATTGCTTTTCAGTTTCTGTGCACACTTGATTTCTGACATGAATATCTAAGCACCAGCATAGAAATGTCTTAGCATTGTTAATATTAATTTCAGCACTGTTCAACATTCTCTGATATTTAAAATGTGGTAGAATTCTCTTCACTCAATATATTGATAACTGCTGTGTTGCTAAACACTGAAGGAAAGCTGTTTGCATTGTCATTTGTTTTGATATCAGCTGTTTGAATTATCATTTGTTTTGATAACAGGAGATATTCCTAGCCACTTTTGGGGAATACTTGAAAATGATGATACCTGCTACGGCTGATGTATACTCAGATTGAGATGGGCTAAACGTTGCACTTTCCTCTGTGGATATGCTTTGCTCTGTGGTTTCAAAAGTGGTTGAATCTAGGAAAGATGAGAAATATTTTACTTAAGCAAACGACAGTATGCAAATGACAGACCTAATCTAATTTATGAAATATCATGCCCTCAGAAGCCTGACATTATAAATATCATTCATATCTTTCAACAAAACTATTGTTACCATCAGGCCTGTTTATAATGATGTCATCAAGGTACTACTCTTTCCCAGTTACCTACATGCCTTGATATAAAAATGATCAACACAATGGGCAGACTTCAATAATTACATGGAATCTGGGAAAAATATTATTGATTTCTTTAAAGATCCGTCAGTTGCGCTGGATGGTTTAAAAAGGTTTATTTGATTATTGATGGTACCCAATTGCAAATTGAATTTGCCTTATGCTCTGTTGGAGATATGGAGCAAGCAAAATGGTCATACATCCTTTCCTTTTTGTCTTGTCACCAGAAATCATAAGAATATCTCAGATTGATATATTACTACTGTGTTATCTTCCCTGATATATGACAGATGGCAACAGGCTATTTATTGAATGCTACAGCTAGAATGCTAGACTCTCAGATCATATATGAAAACAAGACATTTATTTGTTTGAAAGGCAATAACAGATTCTGCATCTTTCAATTGTCACTTTTGAAACAGGCTGCACGGAAAATGCTGGAGAAATGGATAATATGAAGAGAATTAAAACTGACCAAAACTGAAACTATGAGTTGGAGATAGCATTGTATTTCTGATATACTTTTTTATCAATAAACTTTACATAAAACTGTGACATTGAAAATCTTTCTCCACTCTACACCCTCAAAATTGACCATGTATTCAAGACTGTAGAAGAGCGAAAGTCCATTCGTTGTGAAAATATATTTCAATCCATTTCGGCAATTCCTTTTCAATCCCTATGCACACAAGATTTCTGACATGAATATCTAAGCACCAGCATAAAAATATCTTAGCATTTTTAATATTAATTTTCGCACTGTTTGACATCATTTGATATTTAAAATGTGTTAGAATTCTCTTCACTCAATATATTGATAACTGCTGTTAATATAATTTATGAAATATCACGTCCTCAGAAGCCTGACATTATAAATGTACTTCACACCTTTCAACAAAACAATTGTTAGCATCATGCCTGTTTATAATAATGACATCAAGGTACACTGTTACCTGCCCTGATATATGACACATGGCCACATGCTATTTAATGAACGTTGCAGCTTGAATGCTGGACTCTCAGATAATATATGAAAAAAAGACATTTACTTGTTTGAAAGGCAATAAGAAATTCTGCATCTTTCAATGGTAAACACCGAAGGAAATCTGTTTGAATTGTCATTTGTTTTGATATCAGCTGTTTGAATTATCATTTGTTTTGATATCAGGAGATATTCCGAGCCACTTTTGGGGAATATTTGAAAATAATGATACCTGCTACGGCTGATGTATACCGAGATGGAGATGGGCTGAACATTGTACTTTCCTCTGTGGATATGCTTTGCTCTGTGGTTTCAAAAGTGGTTGAATCTAGGAACGTGAGAAATATATTAGTTAAGCAAATGACAGTGTGCAAATGACAGACCTAATCCAATTAATGTAATATCATGTCCTCAGAAGCCTGACATTATAAATATCCCTCATATCTTTCAACAAAACTATTGTTACCATCAGGTCTATTCATAATAATGTCATCAAGGTACTACTCTTTCCCAGTTAACTAAGTGCCTTGATATAAAAATTCCCAACACAATCGACTGACTTCAATAATTACATGCATTCTGGCAAAAATATTATTGATTTCTTTAAGGATCTCTCAGTTGAGCAGGATGGTTTTGAAAGGTTTATTTGAGTATTGATAGTACCCAATTGCAAATTGAATTTCCTTAAAGCTCTGCTGGAGATATGAATCAAGCAAAATAGTCATACATCCTTTCCTTTGTGTCTTGTTCCGACAAATTATTAGAATATCTCAGGTTCATTTGTTGATACTGTGTTACCTTCCCTGATATGGGACAGGTGGTAACATGCTATTTAATGTACATTGCAGCTTGAATGCTGACCTCGCAGATCTTAAATGAAAACAAGACCTCTCTTGTGTTTGAAAGGCTATAAGAGATTCTGTAACTTTTAATTGTCTTTTTTGAAACAGGATGTTTGTAAACTGCTGCAGAAATGGAGAATATGAAGAGAACTAAAACTAACCAAAACTTGAAATATGATTTGGAGAATGTGTTGTATTTCTGATATACTTATCAACAGTAAACTTTACATAAAACTGTGTCATTGATAATCTTTCTCCACTCTGGAACCTCAAAATTGAACATGTATTCAAGACTACAGAAGACAGAAAGTCCATTAGTTGTGAAAATATATTAGAAGCCATTTGGGCAATTTCTTTTCAGTTTCTCTGCACACTTGATTTCTGACATGAATATCTAAGCACCAGCATAGAAATGTCTTAGCATTGTTAATATTAATTTTAGCACTGTTTAACATTCTATTTAAAATGTGGTAGAAGTTTTTTCACTCAATATTTTGATAACTACTGTGTTGGTAAATACTGAAGGAAATCTGTTTGCATTGTCATTTGTTTTGATATCAGCTGTTTGAATTATGATTTGTTTTGATATCAGGAGATATTCCTAGCCACTTTTGGGGAATATTTGAAAATGATGATACCTGCTACGGCTGATGTATACTGAGATGGAGATGGACTGAACGTTGTTCTTTCCTCTGTGGTTTCAAAAGTGGTGGAATCTAAGAAAGTGAGAAATATATTAGTTGAGTAAATGACAGTATGGAAATGACAGAGCTACTCTAATTAATGTAATATCATGTCCTCAGAAGCCTGACATTATAAATATCCCTCATATCTTTCAACAAATCTAATGTTACCATCAGGTCTATTCATAATAATGTCATCAAGGTACTACTCTTTCCCAGTAATCCAAATGCCTTGATAAAAAAATTCTCGACACAATCGACTGACTTCAATAATTACATGGAATCTGGGAAAAATATTATTGATTTCTTTAAGGATCTCTCAGTTGAGCAGGATGGTTTTAAAAGGTATATTTGAGTATTGATGGTACCCAATTGCAAATTGAATTTGCCTTATTCTCTGTTGAAGACATAGAGCAAGCAAAATAGTCATACACCCTTTCCTTTGTGTCTTGTCTCGACAAATTATTAGAATATCTCAGATTCATATGTTGATACTGTGTTACCTTCCCTGATATTGGACAGATGGCAACATGCTATTTAATGTACATTGTAGCTTGAATGCTGGACTCGCAGATCATAAATGAAAACAAGACCTCTCTGTGTTTGAAACTGTATAAGAGATTCTGTAAATTTTAATTATCTTTTTTGAAACAGGATGTTTGTAAACTGCTGGAGAAATGGTGAATATGAAGAGAACTAAAACTAACCAAAACTTAAAATATGATTTGAAGATAGCATTGTATCTCTGATACATTTATTAACAATAAACATTACATAAAACTGTGGCATTGAAAATCTTTCTCCACTATAGCCCCTCAAAATTGATCATGTATTCAAGACTACAGAAGACAGAAAGTCCATTAGTTCTGAAAATATACTTCAAGCCATTTGGGCAATTCCTTTTCAATCCTTGTGTGCACAGGATTTCTGACATGAAGATCTAAGCACCAGCATAAAAATGTCTTACCATTTTTGATATTAATTTTCGCACTGTTTAACATCCTTTAATATTTAAGAAGTGGCAGAATTTTCTTCACTCAATATTTTGATAACTGCTGTGCTGGTAAACACTGAAGGAAAGTTGTTTGAATTGACATTTATTTTGATATTAGGAGATATTCCTTGCCACTTTTGGGGACTACTTAAAAATGTTGATACCTGCTAAGGTTGATGTAAACTCAGATGGAGATGGGCTGAACGTTGTACTCTTCTCTGTCGATATACTTTGCTCTGTGGTTTCAAAATTGGTTGAATCTAGGAAAGTGAGAAATATATTACTTAAGCAAACAACAGTGTGCAAATGACAAACCTAATATAATTTATGAAGTATCATGTCCTCAGAAGCCTGAGATTATAAATATACTTCATATCTTTCAACAAAACTATTGTTACCATCAGGCCTCCTTATAATGATGTCATCAAGCAACTCTGTTACCTTCCCTGATATACGACAGATGGCCACATGCTATTTAATGAACGTTGCAGCTTGAATGCTGGACTCTCAGATAATATATGAAAAAAAGACATCTACTTGTTTGAAAGGCAATAAGAGATTCTGCATCTTTCATTGGTAAACACCGAAGGAAATCTGTTTGAACTGTCATTTGTTTTGATATTAGGAGATATTCCTTGCCACTTTTGGGGACTGCTTGAAAATGATGATACCTGCTACGGCTGATGTATACTCAGATGGAGATGGGCTGAACGTTGTACTTTCCTCTGTGGATATGCTTTGCTCTGTGGTTTCAAAAGTGGTTGAATCTAGGAATGGTGAGAAATATATTACTTAAGCAAACGACAGTGTGCAAATGACAGACCTAATCTAATTTATGAAATATCATGCCCTCAGAAGCCTGACATTATAAATATCATTCATATCTTTCAACAAAACTATTGTTACCATCAGGCCTGTTTATACTGATGTCATCAAGGTACTACTCTTTCCCAGTTACATACATGCCTTGATATAAAAATGATCAACACAATGGACAGACTTCAATAATATCATGGAATCTGGGAAAAATATTATTGATTTCTGTAAGGATCCGTCAGTTGAGCAGGATGGTTTTAAAAGGTTTATTTGATTATTGATGGTACCCAACTGCAAATTGAATTTGCCTTATACTCTGTTGGAGATATGGAGCAAGCAAAATGGTCATACATCCTTTCCTTTTTCTCTTGTCACCAGAAATCATAAGAATATCTCAGATTGATATATTACTACTGTGTTATCTTCCCTGATAATATGACAGATGGCAACAGGCTATTTATTGAATGCTGCAGCTAGAATGCTGGACTCTCAGATCATATATGAAAACAAGACATTTATTTGTTTGAAAGGCAATAACAGATTCTGCATCTTTCAATTGTCACTTTTGAAACAGGCTGCACGGAAAATGCTGGAGAAGTGGATAATATGAAGAGAATTAAAACTGACCAAAACTGAAACTATGAGTTGGAGATAGCATTGTATTTCTGATATACTTTTTTATCAATAAACTTTACATAAAACTGTGACATTGAAAATCTTTCTCCACTCTACACCCTCAAAATTGACCATGTATTCAAGACTGTAGAAGAGCGAAAGTCCATTCGTTGTGAAAATATATTTCAATCCATTTGGGCAATTCCTTTTCAATCCCTATGCGTACAAGATTTCTGACATGAATATCTAAGCACCAGCATAAAAATATTTTAGCATTTTTAATATTAATTATCACACTGTTTGACATCCTTTGATATTTAAAATGTGTTAGAATTCTCTTCACTCAATATATTGATAACTGCTGTTAATATAATTTATGAAATATCACGTCCTCAGAAGCCTGGCATTATAAATATACTTCACACCTTCCAACAAAACAATTGTTAGCATCATGCCTCTTTATAATAATGTCATCAAGGTACTCTGTTACCTGCCCTGATATATGACACATGGCCACATGCTATTTAATGAACATTGCAGCTTGAATGCTGGACTCTCAGATAACATATGAAAAAAAGACATTTACTTGTTTGAGAGGCAATAAGAGATTCTGCATCTTTCAATGGTATACACCGAAGGAAATCTGTTTGAATTGTCATTTGTTTTGATATCAGCTGTTTGAATTATCATTAGTTTTGATATCAGGAGATATTCCTAGCCACTCTTGGGGAATATTTGAAAATGATGATACCTGCTACGGCTGATGTATACCGAGATGGAGATGGGCTGAACATTGTACTTTTCTCTGTGGATATGCTTTGCTCTGTGGTTTCAAAAGTGGTTGAACCTAGGAAAGTGAGAAATATATTAGTTAAGCAAATGACAATGTGCAAATGACAGACCTAATCTAATTAATGTAATATGATGTCCTCAGAAGCCTGACATTATAAATATCCCTCATATCTTTCAACAAAACTATTGTTACCATCAGGTCTATTCATAATAATGTCATCAAGGTACTACTCTTTCCCAGTTAACTAAGTGCATTCATATAAAAATTCTCAACACAATCGACTGACTTCAATAATTACATGGAATCTGGAAAAAATATTGTTCAGTTCTTTAAGGATCCGTCAGTTGTGCTGGATGGTTTTAAAAGGTATATTTGAGTATTGCTGGTACCCAATTGCAAATTGAATTTGCCTTATGCTCTGTTGAAGACATAGAGCAAGCAAAATAGTCAAACATCCTTCCCTTTGTGTCTTGTCCCGACAAATTATTAGAATATCTCAGATTCATATGTTGATACTGTGTTACCTTCCCTGATATGGGACAGATGGCAACATGCTATTTAATGTACATTGCAGCTTGAATGCTGGACTCTCAGATCATAAATGAAAACAAGACCTCTCTGTGTTTGAAAGGCTGTAAGAGATTCTGTAACTTTTAATTATCTTTTTTGAAACAGGATGTTTGTAAACTGCTGGAGAAATGGAGAATATGAAGAGAACTAAAACTAACCAAAGCTTAAAATATGATTTTGAGATAGCATTGTATTTCTGATACATTTATTAACAATAAACATTACATAAAACTGTGGCATTGAAAATCTTTCTTCACTATCGCCCTTCAAAATTGATCTGTATTCAAGACTACAGAAGACAGAAAGTCTGTTAGTTGTGAAAATATATTTCAAGCCATTTGGGCAATACCTTTTCAATCCCTGGGCGCACAGGATTTCTGACATGAAGGTCTAAGCACCAGCATAAAAATGTCTTAGCATTTTTAATAATAATTTTCGCACTGTTTAACATCATTTAATATTTAAAAAGTGGCAGAATTTTCTTCACTCAATATTTTTATAACTGCTGTATGGGCAAACACTGAAGAAAAGCTGTTTGAATTGACATTTGTTTTGATAGTAGGAGATATTCCTTGCCATTGCCACTTTTGGGGACTACTTGAAAATGATGATACCTGCTATGGTTGATGTAAACTTAGATGGAATCGGGCTGAAAGTTGTACTCTCCTCTGTCGATATACTTTGCTCTGTGGTTTCAAAAGTGGTTGAATCTAGGAAAGTGAGAAATATATTACTTAAGCAAACAACAGTGTGCAAATGACAGACCTAATCTAATTTATGAAATATCATGTCCTCAGAAGCCTGACATTATAAATATCCTTCATATCTTTCAACAAAACTACTGTTATTATCAGGCCTGTTTATAATGATGTCATCAAGGTACTACTCTTCCCCAGTTACATACATGCCTTGATATAAAAATGATCAACACAATGGACAGACTTCAGTAATTACATGGAATCTGGCAAAAATACTATTGATTTCTCTGCGGATCTGTCAGTTGAGCAATATGGTTTTAAAAGGTTTATTTGATTTTTGATGGTACCCAATTGCAAATTGAATTTGCCTTATACTCTGTTGGAGATATCAAGCAAGCAAAATGGTCAAACATCCTTTCCTTTTTGTCTTGTCACCAGAAATCATAAGAATATCTCAGATTGATATATTACTACTGTGTTAACTTCCCTGATATATGACAGATGGCAACATGCTATTATATGAACATTGCAGCTTGAATGCTGGACTCTCAGATCATATATGAAAACAAGACATTTATTTGTTTGAAAGGGAATAACAGATTCTGCATCTTTCAACTGTCTCCTTTGAAACAGGCTGCACGGAAAATGCTGGAGAAATGGATAATATGAAGAGAATTAAAACTGACCAAAACTGAAACTATGAGTTGGAGATATTATTGTATTTCTGACATACTTTTTAACAGTAAACTTCACATAGGACTGTGACATTGAAAATCTTTCTCCACTCTACACCCTCAAAATTGACCATGTATTCAAGACTGTAGAGGAGCGAAAGTCCATTCGTTGTGAAAGTATATTTCAATCCATTTGGGCAATTCCTTTTCAATCCCTGTGCGCACAAGATTTCTGACATGAATATCTAAGCACCAGCATAAAAATGTCTTAGCATTTTTAATATTAATTTTTGCACTGCTTGACATCCTTTGATATTTAAAATGTGGTAGAATTTTCTTCAGTCCATATATTGATAACTGCTGTTAATCTAATTTATGGAATATCATGTCCTCAGAAGCCTGAGATTATAAATATACTTCATATCTTTCAACAAATCTATTGCTACCATCAGGCCTCTTTATAATAATGTCATCAAGGTACACTGTTACCTTCCCTGATATATGACAGATGGCCACATGCTATTTAATGAACGTTGCAGCTTGAATGCTGGACTCTCAGATAATATATGAAAAACAGACATTTACTTGTTTAAAAGGCAATAAGAGATTCTGCATCTTTCAATGGTAAACACCGAAGGAAAGCTGTTTGAATTGTCATTATTTTGATATTAGGAGATATTCCTTGCCAATTTTGGGGAATATTTGAAAATGATGATACCTGCTACGGTTGATGTAAACTCAGATGGAGAAGGGGTGAACGTTGTACTTTCCTCTGTGGATATACTTTGCTCTGTAGTTTCAAAAGTGGTTGAATCTAGGAGTGTGAAAAATATATTAGTTAAGCAAATGACAGAATGAATCTAATTAATGCAACATCATGTCCTCAGAACCCTGAGAGTATAAATATCCCTCATATCTTTCAACAAAACTATTGTTATCATCAGGCCTGTTTATAATGATGTCAACAAGGTACTACTATTTCCCAGGTACCTACATGGCTTGATATAAAAATGATCAATACAATGGACAGACTTCAATAATTACAGGAAATCTGGCAAAAATATTATTGATTTCTTTAAGGATCCGTCAGTTCAGCAGGATGGTTTTAAAAGGTTTATTTGATTATTGATGGTACCCAATCGCAAACTGAATTTCCCTTAAGCTCAGTTGGAGATATGATTCAAGCAAAATAGTCATACATCCTTTCCTTTGTGTCTTGTCCCGACAAATTATTAGAATATCTCAGATTCATATGTTGATACTGTGTTACCTTCCCTGATATGGGACAGATGGCAACATGCTATTTAATGTACATTGCAGCTTGAATGCCGGAATCACAATCATAAATCAAAACAAGACCTCTCTGTGTTTGAAAGGCTATAACAGATACTGTAACTTTTAATTGTCTTTTTTGAAACAGGATGTTTGTAAGCTGCTGCAGTAATGGAGAATATGAAGAGAACTAAAACTAACTAAAACTTAAAATATGATTTGGAAATAGCATTGTTTTTCAGATAAATTTATTAACAATAAACGTTACATAAAACTGTGGCATTGAAAATCTTTCTCCCCTATAGCCCCTCAAAATTGATCATGTATTCAAGACTATAGAAGACAGAAAGTCCATCAGTTCTGAAAATAAATTTGAAGCCATTTGGGCAATTCCTTTTCAGTCTCTGTGCACACTTGATTTCTGACATGAATATCTAAACACCAGCATAGAAATGTCTTAGCATTTTTAGTATTCATTTTAGCACTGTTCAACATTCTTTGATATTTAAACTGTGCTAGAATTCTCTTCACTCAATATATTGAGAACGGCTGTGTTGGTAAATATGGAAGGACAGCTGTTTGAATTGTCATTTGTTTTGATAACAGGACATATTCCTAGCCACTTTTGGGGAATACTTGAAAATGATGATACCTGCTACGGCTGATGTATACTCAGATGGAGATGGGCTGAACGTTGTAATTTCCTCTGTGGATATGCTTTGCTCTGTGGTTTCAAAAGTGGTTGAATCTAGGAAATGTGAGAAATATATTACTTAAGCAAACGACAGTGTGCAAATGACAGACCTAATCTAATTTATGAAATATCATGCCCTCAGAAGCCTGACATTATAAATATCATTCATATCTTTCAACAAAACTATTGTTACCATCAGGCCTGTTTATACTGATGTCATCAAGGTACTACTCTTTCCCAGTTACATACATGCCTTGATATAAATATGATCAACACAATGGACAGACTTCAATAACATCATGGAATCTGGGAAAAATATTGTTGATTTCTGTAAGGATCCGTCAGTTGAGCAGGATGGTTTTAAAAGGTTTATTTGATTATTGATGGTACCCAACTGCAAATTGAATTTGCCTTATGCTCTGTTGGAGATATGGAGCAAGCAAAATGGTCATACATCCTTTCCATTTTGTCTTGTCACTAGAAATCATAAGAATATCTCAGATTGATATATTACTACTGTGTTATTTTCCCTGATATATGACAGATTGCAACATGCTATTTATTGAACGCTTCAGCTTGAATGCCGGACTCTCAGATCATATATGAAAACAAGACATTTATTTGTTTGAAAGGCAATAACAGATTCTGCATCTTCCAATTGTCTCTTTTGAAGTAGGCTGCACGGAAAATGCTGGAGAAATGGATAATATGAAGAGAATTAAAACTGACTAAAACTAAAACTATGAGTTGGAGATAGCATTGTGTTTCTGATATACTTTTTATCAATAAACTTTACATAAAACTGAGACATTGAAAATCGTTCTCCACTCTACACCCTCAAAATTGACCATGTATTCAAGACTGTAGAAGAGCGAAAGTCCATTCGTTGTGAAAATATATTTCAATCCATTTGGGCAATTCCTTTTCAATCCCTATGCGCACAAGATTTCTGACATGAATATCTAAGCACCCGCAGAAAAATATCTTAGCAGATTTAATATTAATTTTCGCACTGTTTCACATCCTTTGATATTTAAAATGTGTTAGAATTCTCTTCACTCAATATATTGAAAACTGCTGTTAATCTAATTTATGGAATATCACGTCCTCAGAAGCCTGACATTATAAATGTACTTCACACCTTTCAACAAAACAATTGTTAGCATCATGCCTCTTTATAATAATGACATCAATGTACACTGTTACCTGCCCTGATATATGACACATGGCCACATGCTATTTAATGAACGTTGCAGCTTGAATGCTGGACTCTCAGATAATATATGAAAAAAAGACATCTACTTGTTTGAAAGGCAATAAGAGATTCTGCATCTTTCAATGGTAAACACCGAAGGAAATCTGTTTGAATTGTCATTTGTTTTGATATCAGCTGTTTGAATTATCATTTGTTTTGATATCAGGAGAAATTCCGAGCCACTTTTGGGGAATATTTGAAAATAATGATACCTGCTACGGCTGATGTATACTCAGATGGAGATGGGCTGAACATTGTACTTTCCTCTGTGGATATGCTTTGCTCTGTGGTTTCAAAAGTGGTTGAATCTAGGAACGTGAGAAATATATTAGTTAAGCAAATGACAGTGTGATTTGACAGACAGACCTAATCCAATTAATGTAATATCATGTCCTCAGAAGCCTGACATTATAAATATCCCTCATATCTTTCAACAGAACTATTGTTACCATCAGGTCTATTCATAATAATGTCATCAAGGTACTACTCTTTCCCAGTTAACTAAGTGCCTTGATATAAAAATTCCCAACACAATCGACTGACTTCAATAATTACATGGAATCGGGCAAAAATATTATT
This sequence comes from Mobula birostris, assembly GCF_030028105.1. Lineage (NCBI taxonomy): Eukaryota > Metazoa > Chordata > Chondrichthyes > Myliobatiformes > Myliobatidae > Mobula > Mobula birostris. The sequence goes on from NC_092373.1 coordinate 36,502,875, forward strand.
GATTTCTTTAAGGATCTCTCAGTTGAGCAGGATGGTTTTAAAAGGTTTATTTGAGTATTGATGGTACCCAATTGCAAATTGAATTTCCTTTAAGCTTTGTTGGAGATATGAATCAAGCAAAATAGTCATACATCCTTTCCTTTGTGTCTTGTCCCAACAAATTATTAGAATATCTCAGGTTCATTTGTTGATACTGTGTTACCTTCCCTGATATGGGACAGGTGGTAACATGCTATTTAATGTACATTGCAGCTTGAATGCTGACCTCGCAGATCTTAAATGAAAACAAGACCTCTCTGTGTTTGAAAGGCTATAAGAGATTCTGTAACTTTTAATTGTCTTTTTTGAAACAGGATGTTTGTAAACTGCTGCAGAAATGGAGAATATGAAGAGAACTAAAACTAACCAAAACTTGAAATATGATTTGGAGAATGTGTTGTATTTCTGATATACTTATCAACAGTAAACTTTACATAAAACTGTGTCATTGATAATCTTTCTCCACTCTGGAACCTCAAAATTGAACATGTATTCAAGACTACAGAAGACAGAAAGTCCATTAGTTGTGAAAATATAATTCAAGACTTTTGGGCAATTTCTTTTCAGTTTCTGTGCACACTTGATTTCTGACATGAATATCTAAGCACCAGCATAGAAATGTCTTAGCATTGTTAATATTAATTTTAGCACTGTTTAACATTCTATTTAAAATGTGGTAGAAGTTTTTTCACTCAATATTTTGATAACTACTGTGTTGGTAAATACTGAAGGAAATCTGTTTGCATTGTCATTTGTTTTGATATCAGCTGTTTGAATTATGATTTGTTTTGATATCAGGAGATATTCCTAGCCACTTTTGGGGAATATTTGAAAATGATGATACCTGCTACGGCTGATGTATACTGAGATGGAGATGGACTGAACGTTGTTCTTTCCTCTGTGGTTTCAAAAGTGGTGGAATCTAAGAAAGTGAGAAATATATTAGTTGAGCAAATGACAGTGTGGAAATGACAGAGCTAATCTAATTAATGTAATATCATGTCCTCAGAAGCCTGGCATTATAAATATCCCTCATATCTTTCAACAAATCTAATGTTACCATCAGGTCTATTCATAATAATGTCATCAAGGTACTACTCTTTCCCAGTAATCCAAATGCCTTGATAAAAAAATTCTCGACACAATCGACTGACTTCAATAATTACATGGAATCTGGGAAAAATATTGTTCAGTTCTTTAAGGATCCGTCAGTTGCGCTGGATTGTTTTAAAAGGTATATTTGAGTATTGATGGTACCCAATTGCAAATTGAATTTGCCTTATTCTCTGTTGAAAACATAGAGCAAGCAAAATAGTCATACACCCTTTCCTTTGTGTCTTGTCTCAACAAATTATTAGAATATCTCAGATTCATATGTTGATACTGTGTTACCTTCCCTGATATGGGACAGATGGCAACATGCTATTTAATGTACATTGCAGCTTGAATGCTGGACTCGCAGATCATAAATGAAAACAAGACCTCTCTGTGTTTGAAACTGTATAAGAGATTCTGTAAATTTTAATTATCTTTTTTGAAACAGGATGTTTGTAAACTGCTGGAGAAATGGTGAATATGAAGAGAACTAAAACTAACCAAAACTTAAAATATGATTTGAAGATAGCATTGTATCTCTGATATATTTATTAACAATAAACATTACATAAAACTGTGGCATTGAAAATCTTTCTCCACTATAGCCCCTCAAAATTGATCATGTATTCAAGACTACAGAAGACAGAAAGTCCATTAGTTCTGAAAATATACTTCAAGCCATTTGGGCAATTCCTTTTCAATCCTTGTGTGCACAGGATTTCTGACATGAAGATCTAAGCACCAGCATAAAAATGTCTTACCATTTTTGATATTAATTTTCGCACTGTTTAACATCCTTTAATATTTAAGAAGTGGCAGAATTTTCTTCACTCAATATTTTGATAACTGCTGTGCTGGTAAACACTGAAGGAAAGTTGTTTGAATTGACATTTATTTTCATATTAGGAGATATTCTTTGCCACTTTTGGCGACTACTTAAAAATGTTGATACCTGCTAAGGTTGATGTAAACTCAGATGGAGATGGGCTGAACGTTGTACTCTTCTCTGTCGATATACTTTGCTCTGTGGTTTCAAAATTGGTTGAATCTAGGAAAGTGAGAAATATATTACTTAAGCAAACAACAGTGTGCAAATGACAAACCTAATATAATTTATGAAGTATCATGTCCTCAGAAGCCTGAGATTATAAATATACTTCATATCTTTCAACAAAACTACTGTTACCATCAGGCCTCCTTATAATGATGTCATCAAGCAACTCTGTTACCTTCCCTGATATACGACAGATGGCAACATGCTATTTAATGAACGTTGCAGCTTCAATGCTGGACTCTCAGATAATATATGAAAAAAAGACATCTACTTGTTTGAAAGGCAATAAGAGATTCTGCATCTTTCAATGGTAAACACCGAAGGAAATCTGTTTGAATTGTCATTTGTTTTGATATTAGGAGATATTCCTTGCCACTTTTGGGGACTGCTTGAAAATGATGATACCTGCTACAGCTGATGTATACTCAGATGGAGATGGGCTGAACGTTGTACTTTCCTCTGTGGATATGCTTTGCTTTGTGGTTTCAAAAGTGGTTGAATCTAGGAATGGTGAGAAATATATTACTTAAGCAAACGACAGTGTGCAAATGACAGAACTAATCTAATTTATGAAATATCATGCCCTCAGAAGCCTGACATTATAAATATCATTCATATCTTTCAACAAAACTATTGTTACCATCAAGCCTGTTTATACTGATGTCATCAAGGTACTACTCTTTCCCAGTTACATACATGCCTTGATATAAAAATGATCAACACAATGGACAGACTTCAATAATATCATGGAATCTGGGAAAAATATTATTGATTTCTGTAAGGATCCGTCAGTTGAGCAGGATGGTTTTAAAAGGTTTATTTGATTATTGATGGTACCCAACTGCAAATTGAATTTGCCTTATACTCTGTTGGAGATATGGAGCAAGCAAAATGGTCATACATCCTTTCCTTTTTCTCTTGTCACCAGAAATCATAAGAATATCTCAGATTGATATATTACTACTGTGTTATCTTCCCTGATAATATGACAGATGGCAACAGGCTATTTATTGAATGCTGCAGCTAGAATGCTGGACTCTCAGATCATATATGAAAACAAGACATTTATTTGTTTGAAAGGCAATAACAGATTCTGCATCTTTCAATTGTCACTTTTGAAACAGGCTGCACGGAAAATGCTGGAGAAGTGGATAATATGAAGAGAATTAAAACTGACCAAAACTGAAACTATGAGTTGGAGATAGCATTGTATTTCTGATATACTTTTTTATCAATAAACTTTACATAAAACTGTGACATTGAAAATCTTTCTCCACTCTACACCCTCAAAATTGACCATGTATTCAAGACTGTAGAAGAGCGAAAGTCCATTCGTTGTGAAAATATATTTCAATCCATTTGGGCAATTCCTTTTCAATCCCTATGCGTACAAGATTTCTGACATGAATATCTAAGCACCAGCATAAAAATATTTTAGCATTTTTAATATTAATTATCACACTGTTTGACATCCTTTGATATTTAAAATGTGTTAGAATTCTCTTCACTCAATATATTGATAACTGCTGTTAATATAATTTATGAAATATCACGTCCTCAGAAGCCTGGCATTATAAATATACTTCACACCTTCCAACAAAACAATTGTTAGCATCATGCCTCTTTATAATAATGTCATCAAGGTACTCTGTTACCTGCCCTGATATATGACACATGGCCACATGCTATTTAATGAACATTGCAGCTTGAATGCTGGACTCTCAGATAACATATGAAAAAAAGACATTTACTTGTTTGAGAGGCAATAAGAGATTCTGCATCTTGAGATTCTGCATCTTTCAATGGTATACACCGAAGGAAATCTGTTTGAATTGTCATTTGTTTTGATATCAGCTGTTTGAATTATCATTAGTTTTGATATCAGGAGATATTCCTAGCCACTCTTGGGGAATATTTGAAAATGATGATACCTGCTACGGCTGATGTATACCGAGATGGAGATGGGCTGAACATTGTACTTTTCTCTGTGGATATGCTTTGCTCTGTGGTTTCAAAAGTGGTTGAACCTAGGAAAGTGAGAAATATATTAGTTAAGCAAATGACAATGTGCAAATGACAGACCTAATCTAATTAATGTAATATGATGTCCTCAGAAGCCTGACATTATAAATATCCCTCATATCTTTCAACAAAACTATTGTTACCATCAGGTCTATTCATAATAATGTCATCAAGGTACTACTCTTTCCCAGTTAACTAAGTGCATTCATATAAAAATTCTCAACACAATCGACTGACTTCAATAATTACATGGAATCTGGAAAAAATATTGTTCAGTTCTTTAAGGATCCGTCAGTTGTGCTGGATGGTTTTAAAAGGTATATTTGAGTATTGCTGGTACCCAATTGCAAATTGAATTTGCCTTATGCTCTGTTGAAGACATAGAGCAAGCAAAATAGTCAAACATCCTTCCCTTTGTGTCTTGTCCCGACAAATTATTAGAATATCTCAGATTCATATGTTGATACTGTGTTACCTTCCCTGATATGGGACAGATGGCAACATGCTATTTAATGTACATTGCAGCTTGAATGCTGGACTCTCAGATCATAAATGAAAACAAGACCTCTCTGTGTTTGAAAGGCTGTAAGAGATTCTGTAACTTTTAATTATCTTTTTTGAAACAGGATGTTTGTAAACTGCTGGAGAAATGGAGAATATGAAGAGAACTAAAACTAACCAAAGCTTAAAATATGATTTTGAGATAGCATTGTATTTCTGATACATTTATTAACAATAAACATTACATAAAACTGTGGCATTGAAAATCTTTCTTCACTATCGCCCTTCAAAATTGATCTGTATTCAAGACTACAGAAGACAGAAAGTCTATTAGTTGTGAAAATATATTTCAAGCCATTTGGGCAATACCTTTTCAATCCCTGGGCGCACAGGATTTCTGACATGAAGGTCTAAGCACCAGCATAAAAATGTCTTAGCATTTTTAATAATAATTTTCGCACTGTTTAACATCATTTAATATTTAAAAAGTGGCAGAATTTTCTTCACTCAATATTTTTATAACTGCTGTATGGGCAAACACTGAAGAAAAGCTGTTTGAATTGACATTTGTTTTGATAGTAGGAGATATTCCTTGCCATTGCCACTTTTGGGGACTACTTGAAAATGATGATACCTGCTATGGTTGATGTAAACTTAGATGGAATCGGGCTGAAAGTTGTACTCTCCTCTGTCGATATACTTTGCTCTGTGGTTTCAAAAGTGGTTGAATCTAGGAAAGTGAGAAATATATTACTTAAGCAAACAACAGTGTGCAAATGACAGACCTAATCTAATTTATGAAATATCATGTCCTCAGAAGCCTGACATTATAAATATCCTTCATATCTTTCAACAAAACTACTGTTATTATCAGGCCTGTTTATAATGATGTCATCAAGGTACTACTCTTCCCCAGTTACATACATGCCTTGATATAAAAATGATCAACACAATGGACAGACTTCAGTAATTACATGGAATCTGGCAAAAATACTATTGATTTCTCTGCGGATCTGTCAGTTGAGCAATATGGTTTTAAAAGGTTTATTTGATTTTTGATGGTACCCAATTGCAAATTGAATTTGCCTTATACTCTGTTGGAGATATCGAGCAAGCAAAATGGTCAAACATCCTTTCCTTTTTGTCTTGTCACCAGAAATCATAAGAATATCTCAGATTGATATATTACTACTGTGTTATCTTCCCTGATATATGACAGATGGCAACATGCTATTATATGAACATTGCAGCTTGAATGCTGGACTCTCAGATCATATATGAAAACAAGACATTTATTTGTTTGAAAGGGAATAACAGATTCTGCATCTTTCAACTGTCTCCTTTGAAACAGGCTGCACGGAAAATGCTGGAGAAATGGATAATATGAAGAGAATTAAAACTGACCAAAACTGAAATTATGAGTTGGAGATATTATTGTATTTCTGACATACTTTTTAACAGTAAACTTCACATAGGACTGTGACATTGAAAATCTTTCTCCACTCTACACCCTCAAAATTGACCATGTATTCAAGACTGTAGAGGAGCGAAAGTCCATTCGTTGTGAAAGTATATTTCAATCCATTTGGGCAATTCCTTTTCAATCCCTGTGCGCACAAGATTTCTGACATGAATATCTAAGCACCAGCATAAAAATGTCTTAGCATTTTTAATATTAATTTTTGCACTGCTTGACATCCTTTGATATTTAAAATGTGGTAGAATTTTCTTCAGTCCATATATTGATAACTGCTGTTAATCTAATTTATGGAATATCATGTACTCAGAAGCCTGAGATTATAAATATACTTCATATCTTTCAACAAATCTATTGCTACCATCAGGCCTCTTTATAATAATGTCATCAAGGTACACTGTTACCTTCCCTGATATATGACAGATGGCCACATGCTATTTAATGAACGTTGCAGCTTGAATGCTGGACTCTCAGATAATATATGAAAAACAGACATTTACTTGTTTAAAAGGCAATAAGAGATTCTGCATCTTTCAATGGTAAACACCGAAGGAAAGCTGTTTGAATTGTCATTATTTTGATATTAGGAGATATTCCTTGCCAATTTTGGGGAATATTTGAAAATGATGATACCTGCTACGGTTGATGTAAACTCAGATGGAGAAGGGGTGAACGTTGTACTTTCCTCTGTGGATATACTTTGCTCTGTAGTTTCAAAAGTGGTTGAATCTAGGAGTGTGAAAAATATATTAGTTAAGCAAATGACAGAATGAATCTAATTAATGCAACATCATGTCCTCAGAACCCTGAGAGTATAAATATCCCTCATATCTTTCAACAAAACTATTGTTATCATCAGGCCTGTTTATAATGATGTCAACAAGGTACTACTATTTCCCAGGTACCTACATGGCTTGATATAAAAATGATCAATACAATGGACAGACTTCAATAATTACAGGAAATCTGGCAAAAATATTATTGATTTCTTTAAGGATCCGTCAGTTCAGCAGGATGGTTTTAAAAGGTTTATTTGATTATTGATGGTACCCAATCGCAAACTGAATTTCCCTTAAGCTCAGTTGGAGATATGATTCAAGCAAAATAGTCATACATCCTTTCCTTTGTGTCTTGTCCCGACAAATTATTAGAATATCTCAGATTCATATGTTGATACTGTGTTACCTTCCCTGATATGGGACAGATGGCAACATGCTATTTAATGTACATTGCAGCTTGAATGCTGGAATCACAATCATAAATCAAAACAAGACCTCTCTGTGTTTGAAAGGCTATAACAGATACTGTAACTTTTAATTGTCTTTTTTGAAACAGGATGTTTGTAAGCTGCTGCAGTAATGGAGAATATGAAGAGAACTAAAACTAACTAAAACTTAAAATATGATTTGGAAATAGCATTGTTTTTCAGATAAATTTATTAACAATAAACGTTACATAAAACTGTGGCATTGAAAATCTTTCTCCCCTATAGCCCCTCAAAATTGATCATGTATTCAAGACTATAGAAGACAGAAAGTCCATCAGTTCTGAAAATAAATTTGAAGCCATTTGGGCAATTCCTTTTCAGTCTCTGTGCACACTTGATTTCTGACATGAATATCTAAACACCAGCATAGAAATGTCTTAGCATTTTTAGTATTCATTTTAGCACTGTTCAACATTCTTTGATATTTAAACTGTGCTAGAATTCTCTTCACTCAATATATTGAGAACGGCTGTGTTGGTAAATATGGAAGGACAGCTGTTTGAATTGTCATTTGTTTTGATAACAGGACATATTCCTAGCCACTTTTGGGGAATACTTGAAAATGATGATACCTGCTACGGCTGATGTATACTCAGATGGAGATGGGCTGAACGTTGTAATTTCCTCTGTGGATATGCTTTGCTCTGTGGTTTCAAAAGTGGTTGAATCTAGGAAATGTGAGAAATATATTACTTAAGCAAACGACAGTGTGCAAATGACAGACCTAATCTAATTTATGAAATATCATGCCCTCAGAAGCCTGACATTATAAATATCATTCATATCTTTCAACAAAACTATTGTTACCATCAGGCCTGTTTATACTGATGTCATCAAGGTACTACTCTTTCCCAGTTACATACATGCCTTGATATAAATATGATCAACACAATGGACAGACTTCAATAACATCATGGAATCTGGGAAAAATATTGTTGATTTCTGTAAGGATCCGTCAGTTGAGCAGGATGGTTTTAAAAGGTTTATTTGATTATTGATGGTACCCAACTGCAAATTGAATTTGCCTTATGCTCTGTTGGAGATATGGAGCAAGCAAAATGGTCATACATCCTTTCCATTTTGTCTTGTCACTAGAAATCATAAGAATTTCTCAGATTGATATATTACTACTGTGTTATTTTCCCTGATATATGACAGATTGCAACATGCTATTTATTGAACGCTTCAGCTTGAATGCCGGACTCTCAGATCATATATGAAAACAAGACATTTATTTGTTTGAAAGGCAATAACAGATTCTGCATCTTCCAATTGTCTCTTTTGAAGTAGGCTGCACGGAAAATGCTGGAGAAATGGATAATATGAAGAGAATTAAAACTGACCAAAACTGAAACTATGAGTTGGAGATAGCATTGTGTTTCTGATATACTTTTTATCAATAAACCTTACATAAAACTGAGACATTGAAAATCGTTCTCCACTCTACACCCTCAAAATTGACCATGTATTCAAGACTGTAGAAGAGCGAAAGTCCATTCGTTGTGAAAATATATTTCAATCCATTTGGGCAATTCCTTTTCAATCCCTATGCGCACAAGATTTCTGACATGAATATCTAAGCACCCGCAGAAAAATATCTTAGCAGATTTAATATTAATTTTCGCACTGTTTCACATCCTTTGATATTTAAAATGTGTTAGAATTCTCTTCACTCAATATATTGAAAACTGCTGTTAATCTAATTTATGGAATATCACGTCCTCAGAAGCCTGACATTATAAATGTACTTCACACCTTTCAACAAAACAATTGTTAGCATCATGCCTCTTTATAATAATGACATCAATGTACACTGTTACCTGCCCTGATATATGACACATGGCCACATGCTATTTAATGAACGTTGCAGCTTGAATGCTGGACTCTCAGATAATATATGAAAAAAAGACATCTACTTGTTTGAAAGGCAATAAGAGATTCTGCATCTTTCAATGGTAAACACCGAAGGAAATCTGTTTGAATTGTCATTTGTTTTGATATCAGCTGTTTGAATTATCATTTGTTTTGATATCAGGAGAAATTCCGAGCCACTTTTGGGGAATATTTGAAGATAATGATACCTGCTACGGCTGATGTATACTCAGATGGAGATGGGCTGAACATTGTACTTTCCTCTGTGGATATGCTTTGCTCTGTGGTTTCAAAAGTGGTTGAATCTAGGAACGTGAGAAATATATTAGTTAAGCAAATGACAGTGTGATTTGACAGACAGACCTAATCCAATTAATGTAATATCATGTCCTCAGAAGCCTGACATTATAAATATCCCTCATATCTTTCAACAAAACTATTGTTACCATCAGGTCTATTCATAATAATGTCATCAAGGTACTACTCTTTCCCAGTTAACTAAGTGCCTTGATATAAAAATTCCCAACACAATCGACTGACTTCAATAATTACATGGAATCGGGCAAAAATATTATTGATTTCTTTAAGGATCTCTGAGTTGAGCAGGATGGTTTTGAAAGGTGTATTTGAGTATTGATGGTACCCAATTGCAAATTGAATTTCCTTTAAGCTTTGTTGGAGATATGAATCAAGCAAAATAGTCATACATCCTTTCCTTTGTGTCTTGCCCCGATAAATTATTAGAATATCTCAGGTTCATTTGTTGATACTGTGTTACCTTCCCTGATATGGGACAGGTGGTAACATGCTATTTAATGTACATTGCAGCTTGAATGCTGGACTCGCAAATCATAAATGAAAACAAGACCTCTCTGTGTTTGAAACTGTATAAGAGATTCTGTAAATTTTAATTATCTTTTTTGAAACAGGATGTTTGTAAACTGCTGGAGAAATGGTGAATATGAAGAGAACTAAAACTAACCAAAACTTAAAATATGATTTGAAGATAGCATTGTATCTCTGATACATTTATTAACAATAAACATTACATAAAACTGTGGCATTGAAAATCTTTCTCCACTATAGCCCCTCAAAATTGATCATGTATTCAAGACCACAGAAGACAGAAAGTCCATTAGTTCTGAAAATATACTTCAAGCCATTTGGGCAATTCCTTTTCAATCCTTGTGTGCACAGGATTTCTGACATGAAGATCTAAGCACCAGCATAAAAATGTCTTACCATTTTTGATATTAATTTTCACACTGTTTAACATCCTTTAATATTTAAGAAGTGGCAGCATTTACTTCACTCAATATTTTGATAACCGCTGTGCTGGTAAACACTGAAGGAAAGTTGTTTGAATTGACATTTATTTTGATATTAGGAGATATTCTTTGCCACTTTTGGCGACTACTTAAAAATGTTGATACCTGCTAAGGTTGATGTATACTCAGATGGAGATGGGCTGAACGTTGTACTTTCCTCTGTGGATAAGCTTTGCTCTGTGGTTTCAAAAGTGGTTGAATCTAGGAAAGGTGAGAAATATATTACTTAAGCAAACAACAGTGTGCAAATGACAAACCTAATATAATTTATGAAGTATCATGCCCTCAGAAGCCTGAGATTATAAATATACTTCATATCTTTCAACAAAACTATTGTTACCATCAGGCCTCCTTATAATGATGTCATCAAGCAACTCTGTTACCTTCTCTGATAATCGACAGATGGCAACATGCTATTTAATGAACGTTGCAGCTTCAATGCTGGACTCTCAGATAATATATGAAAAAAAGACATTTACTTGTTTGAAAGGCAATAAGAGATTCTGCATCTTTCAATGGTAAACACCGAAGGAAATCTGTTTGAATTGTCATTTGTTTTGATATCAGCTGTTTGAATTATCATTTGTTTTGATATCAGGAGATATTCCGAGCCACTTTTGGGGAATATTTGAAAATAATGATACCTGCTACGGCTGATGTATACTCAGATGGAGATGGGCTGAACATTGTACTTTCCTCTGTGGATATGCTTTGCTCTGTGGTTTCAAAAGTGGTTGAATCTAGGAACGTGAGAAATATATTAGTTAAGCAAATGACAGTGTGATTTGACAGACAGACCTAATCCAATTAATGTAATATCATGTCCTCAGAAGCCTGACATTATAAATATCCCTCATATCTTTCAACAGAACTATTGTTACCATCAGGTCTATTCATAATAATGTCATCAAGGTACTACTCTTTCCCAGTTAACTAAGTGCCTTGATATAAAAATTCCCAACACAATCGACTGACTTCAATAATTACATGGAATCGGGCAAAAATATTATTGATTTCTTTAAGGATCTCTCAGTTGAGCAGGATGGTTTTAAAAGGTTTATTTGAGTATTGATGGTACCCAATTGCAAATTGAATTTCCTTTAAGCTTTGTTGGAGATATGAATCAAGCAAAATAGTCATACATCCTTTCCTTTGTGTCTTGTCCCAACAAATTATTAGAATATCTCAGGTTCATTTGTTGATACTGTGTTACCTTCCCTGATATGGGACAGGTGGTAACATGCTATTTAATGTACATTGCAGCTTGAATGCTGACCTCGCAGATCTTAAATGAAAACAAGACCTCTCTGTGTTTGAAAGGATATAAGAGATTCTGTAACTTTTAATTGTCTTTTTTGAAACAGGATGTTTGTAAACTGCTGCAGAAATGGAGAATATGAAGAGAACTAAAACTATCCAAAACTTGAAATATGATTTGGAGAATGTGTTGTATTTCTGATATACTTATCAACAGTAAACTTTACATAAAACTGTGTCATTGATAATCTTTCTCCACTCTGGAACCTCAAAATTGAACATGTATTCAAGACTACAGAAGACAGAAAGTCCATTAGTTGTGAAAATATAATTCAAGACTTTTGGGCAATTTCTTTTCAGTTTCAGTGCACACTTGATTTCTGACATGAATATCTAAGCACCAGCATAGAAATGTCTTAGCATTGTTAATATTAATTTTAGCACTGTTTAACATTCTATTTAAAATGTGGTAGAAGTTTTTTCACTCAATATTTTGATAACTACTGTGTTGGTAAATACTGAAGGAAATCTGTTTGCATTGTCATTTGTTTTGATATCAGCTGTTTGAATTATGATTTGTTTTGATATCAGGAGATATTCCTAGCCACTTTTGGGGAATATTTGAAAATGATGATACCTGCTACGGCTGATGTATACCGAGATGTAGATGGGCTGAACATTGTACTTTCCTCTGTGGATATGCCTTGCTCTGTGGTTTCAAAAGTGGTTGAATCTAGGAACGTGAGAAATATATTAGTTAAGCAAATGACAGTGTGCAAATGACAGACCTAATCCAATTAATGTAATATCATGTCCTCAGAAGCCTGACATTATAAATATCCCTCATATCTTTCAACAAATCTAATGTTACCATCAGGTCTATTCATAATAATGTCATCAAGGTACTACTCTTTCCCAGTAATCCAAATGCCTTGATAAAAAAATTCTCGACACAATCGACTGACTTCAATAATTACATGGAATCTGGGAAAAATATTGTTCAGTTCTTTAAGGATCCGTCAGTTGCGCTGGATTGTTTTAAAAGATATATTTGAGTATTGATGGTACCCAATTGCAAATTGAATTTGCCTTATTCTCTGTTGAAGACATAGAGCAAGCAAAATAGTCATACACCCTTTCCTTTGTGTCTTGTCTCGACAAATTATTAGAATATCTCAGATTCATATGTTGATACTGTGTTACCTTCCCTGATATGGGACAGATGGCAACATGCTATTTAATGTACATTGCAGCTTGAATGCTGGACTCGCAGATCATAAATGAAAACAAGACCTCTCTGTGTTTGAAACTGTATAAGAGATTCTGTAAATTTTAATTATCTTTTTTGAAACAGGATGTTTGTAAACTGCTGGAGAAATGGTGAATATGAAGAGAACTAAAACTAACCAAAACTTAAAATATGATTTGAAGATAGCATTGTATCTCTGATACATTTATTAACAATAAACATTACATAAAACTGTGGCATTGAAAATCTTTCTCCACTATAGCCCCTCAAAATTGATCATGTATTCAAGACTACAGAAGACAGAAAGTCCATTAGTTCTGAAAATATACTTCAAGCCATTTGGGCAATTCCTTTTCAATCCTTGTGTGCACAGGATTTCTGACATGAAGATCTAAGCACCAGCATAAAAATGTCTTACCATTTTTGATATTAATTTTCGCACTGTTTAACATCCTTTAATATTTAAGAAGTGGCAGAATTTTCTTCACTCAATATTTTGATAACTGCTGTGCTGGTAAACACTGAAGGAAAGTTGTTTGAATTGACATTTATTTTCATATTAGGAGATATTCCTTGCCACTTTTGGGGACTACTTAAAAATGTTGATACCTGCTAAGGTTGATGTAAACTCAGATGGAGATGGGCTGAACGTTGTACTCTTCTCTGTCGATTTACTTTGCTCTGTGGTTTCAAAATTGGTTGAATCTAGGAAAGTGAGAAATATATTACTTAAGCAAACAACAGTGTGCAAATGACAAACCTAATATAATTTATGAAGTATCATGTCCTCAGAAGCCTGAGATTATAAATATACTTCATATCTTTCAACAAAACTATTGTTACCATCAGGCCTCCTTATAATGATGTCATCAAGCAACTCTGTTACCTTCCCTGATATACGACAGATGGCAACATGCTATTTAATGAATGTTGCAGCTTGAATGCTGGACTCTCAGATAATATATGAAAAAAAGACATCTACTTGTTTGAAAGGCAATAAGAGATTCTGCATCTTTCAATGGTAAACACCGAAGGAAATCTGTTTGAATTGTCATTTGTTTTGATATTAGGAGATATTCCTTGCCACTTTTGGGGACTGCTTGAAAATGATGATACCTGCTACGGCTGATGTATACTCAGATGGAGATGGGCTGAACGTTGTAATTTCCTCTGTGGATATGCTTTGCTCTGTGCTTTCAAAAGTGGTTGAATCTAGGAAAGGTGAGAAATATATTACTTAAGCAAATGACAGTGTGCAAATGACAGACCTAATCTAATTTATGAAATATCATGCCCTCAGAAGCCTGACATTATAAATATCATTCATATCTTTCAACAAAACTATTGTTACCATCAGGCCTGTTTATACTGATGTCATCAAGGTACTACTCTTTCCCAGTTACAAACATGCCTTGATATAAAAATGATCAACACAATGGACAGACTTCAATAATATCATGGAATCTGGGAAAAATATTATTGATTTCTGTAAGGATCCGTCAGTTGAGCAGGATGGTTTTAAAAGGTTTATTTGATTATTGATGGTACCCAACTGCAAATTGAATTTGCCTTATGCTCTGTTGGAGATATGGAGCAAGCAAAATGGTCAAACATCCTTTCCTTTTTCTCTTGTCACCAGAAATCATAAGAATATCTCAGATTGATATATTACTACTGTGTTATCTTCCCTGATAATATGACAGATGGCAACAGGCTATTTATTGAATGCTGCAGCTAGAATGCTGGACTCTCAGATCATATATGAAAACAAGACATTTATTTGTGTGAAAGGCAGTAACAGATTCTGCATCTTTCAATTGTCACTTTTGAAACAGGCTGCACGGAAAATGCTGGAGAAATGGATAATATGAAGAGAATTAAAACTGACCAAAACTGAAACTATGAGTTGGAGATAGCATTGTATTTCTGATATACTTTTTTATCAATAATCTTTACATAAAACTGTGACATTGAAAATCTTTCTCCACTCTACACCCTCAAAATTGACCATGTATTCAAGACTGTAGAAGAGCGAAAGTCCATTCGTTGTGAAAATATATTTCAATCCATTTGGGCAATTCATTTTCAATCGCTATGCGCACAAGATTTCTGACATGAATATCTAAGCACCAGCATAAAAATATCTTAGCAATTTTAATATTAATTTTTGCACTGTTTGACATCCTTTGATATTTAAAATGTGTTAGAATTCTCTTCACTCAATATATTGATAACTGCTGTTAATATAATTTATGAAATATCACATCTTCAGAAGTCTGGCATTATAAATATACTTCACACCTTCCAACAAAACAATTGTTAGCATCATGCTTCTTTATAATAATGTCATCAAGGTACTCTGTTACCTGCCCTGATATATGACAGATGGCCACATGCTATTTAATGAACGTTGCAGCTAGAATGCTGGACTCTAAGATAACATATGAAAAAAAGACATTTACTTGTTTGAGAGGCAATAAGAGATTCTGCATCTTTCAATGGTATACACCGAAGGAAATCTGTTTGAATTGTCATTTGTTTTGATATCAGCTGTTTGAATTATCATTAGTTTTGATAACAGGAGATATTCCTAGCCACTCTTGGGGAATATTTGAAAATGATGATACCTGCTACGGCTGATGTATACCGAGATGGAGATGGGCTGAACATTGTACTTTTCTCTATGGATATGCTTTGCTCTGTGGTTTCAAAAGTGGTTGAATCTAGGAAAGTGAGAAATATATTAGTTAAGCAAATGACAATGTGCAAATGACAGACCTAATCTAATTAATGTAATATGATGTCCTCAGAAGCCTGACATTATAAATATCCCTCATATCTTTCAACAAAAATATTGTTACCATCAGGTCTATTCATAATAATGTCATCAAGGTACTACTCTTTCCCAGTTAACTAAGTGCATTCATATAAAAATTCTCAACACAATCGACTGACTTCAATAATTACATGGAATCTGGAAAAAATATTGTTCAGTTCTTTAAGGATCTGTCAGTTGTGCTGGATGGTTTTAAAAGGTATATTTGAGTATTGCTGGTACCCAATTGCAAATTGAATTTGCCTTATGCTCTGTTGAAGACATAGAGCAAGCAAAATAGTCAAACATCCTTTCCTTTGTGTCTTGTCCCGACAAATTACTGGAATATCTCAGATTCATATGTTGATACTGTGTTACCTTCCCTGATATGGGACAGATGGTAACATGCTATTTAATGTACATTGCAGCTTGAATGCTGGACTCTCAGATCATAAATGAAAACAAGACCTCTCTGTGTTTGAAAGGCTGTAAGAGATTCTGTAACTTTTAATTATCTTTTTTGAAACAGGATGTTTGTAAACTGCTGGAGAAATGGAGAATATGAAGAGAACTAAAACTAACCAAACCTTAAAATATGACTTGGAGATAGCATTGTATTTCTGATACATTTATTAACAATAAACATTACATAAAACTGTGGCATTGAAAATCTTTCTTCACTATCGCCCCTCAAAATTGATCTGTATTCAAGACTACAGAAGACAGAAAGTCCATTAGTTGTGAAAATATATTTCAAGCCATTTGGGCAATACCATTTCAATCCCTGGGCGCACAGGATTTCTGACATGAAGGTCTAAGCACCAGCATAAAAATGTCTTAGCATTTTTAATAATAATTTTCGCACTGTTTAACATCATTTAATATTTTAAAAGTGGCAGAATTTTCTTCACTCAATATTTTTAAAACTGCTGTATGGGCAAACACTGAAGAAAAGCTGTTTGAATTGACATTTGTTTTGATAGTAGGAGATATTCCTTGCCATTGCCACTTTTGGGGACTACTTGAAAATGATGATACCTGCTATGGTTGATGTAAACTCAGATGGAATCGGGCTGAAAGTTGTACTCTCCTCTGTCGATATACTTTGCTCTGTGGTTTCAAAAGTGGTTGAATCCAGGAAAGTGAGAAATATATTACTTAAGCAAATGACAGTGTGCAAATGACAGACCTAATCTAATTTATGAAATATCATGTCCTCAGAAGCCTGACATTATAAATATCCTTCATATCTTTCAACAAAACTACTGTTATTATCAGGCCTGTTTATAATGATGTCATCAAGGTACTACTCTTCCCCAGTTACATACATGCCTTGATATAAAAATGATCAACACAATGGACAGACTTCAGTAATTACATGGAATCTGGCAAAAATACTATTGATTTCTCTGCGGATCTGTCAGTTGAGCAGGATGGTTTTAAAAGGTTTATTTGATTTTTGATAGTACCCAATTGCAAATTGAATTTGCCTTATACTCTGTTGGAGATATCGAGCAAGCAAAATGGTCAAACATCCTTTCCTTTTTGTCTTGTCACCAGAAATCATAAGAATATCTCAGATTGATATATTACTACTGTGTTATCTTCCCTGATATATGACAGATGGCAACATGCTATTATATGAACATTGCAGCTTGAATGCTGGACTCTCAGATCATATATGAAAACAAGACATTTATTTGTTTGAAAGGGAATAACAGATTCTGCATCTTTCAATTGTCTCCTTTGAAACAGGCTGCACGGAAAATGCTGGAGAAATGGATAATATGAAGAGAATTAAAACTGACCAAAACTGAAACTATGAGTTGGAGATATTATTGTATTTCTGACATACTTTTTAACAGTAAACTTTACATAAGACTGTGACATTGAAAATCTTTCTCCACTCTACACCCTCAAAATTGACCATGTATTCAAGACTGTAGAGGAGCGAAAGTCCATTCGTTGTGAAAGTATATTTCAATCCATTTGGGCAATTCCTTTTCAATCCCTGTGCGCACAAGATTTCTGACATGAATATCTAAGCACCAGCATAAAAATGTCTTAGCATTTTTAATATTAATTTTTGCACTGCTTGACATCCTTTGATATTTAAAATGTGGTAGAATTTTCTTCAGTTCATATATTGATAACTGCTGTTAATCTAATTTATGGAATATCATGTCCTCAGAAGCCTGAGATTATAAATATACTTCATATCTTTCAACAAATCTATTGCTACCATCAGACCTCTTTATAATAATGTCATTATGGTACACTGTTACCTTCCCTGATATATGACAGATGGCCACATGCTATTTAATGAACGTTGCAGCCTGAATGCTGGACTCTCAGATAATATATGAAAAACAGACATTTACTTGTTTGAAAGGCAATAAGAGATTCTGCATCTTTCAATGGTAAACACCGAAGGAAAGCTGTTTGAATTGTCATTATTTTGATATTAGGAGATATTCCTTGCCAATTTTGGGGAATATCTGAAAATGATGATACCTGCTACGGTTGATGTAAACTCA
This sequence comes from Mobula birostris, assembly GCF_030028105.1. Lineage (NCBI taxonomy): Eukaryota > Metazoa > Chordata > Chondrichthyes > Myliobatiformes > Myliobatidae > Mobula > Mobula birostris. Next base: position 36,521,388 of record NC_092373.1, read on the forward strand.
GATGGAGAAGGGGTGAACGTTGTACTTTCCTCTGTGGATATACTTTGCTCTGTAGTTTCAAAAGTGGTTGAATCTAGGAGTGTGAAAAATATATTAGTTAAGGAAATGACAGAATGAATCTAATTAATGCAACATCATGTCCTCAGAACCCTGAGAGTATAAATATCCCTCATATCTTTCAACAAAACTATTGTTATCATCACGCCTGTTTATAATGATGTCAACAAGGTACTACTCTTTCCCAGGTACCTACATGGCTTGATATAAAAATGATCAATACAATGGACAGACTTCAATAATTACAGGAAATCTGGCAAAAATATTATTGATTTCTTTAAGGATCCGTCAGTTCAGCAGGATGGTTTTAAAAGGTTTATTTGATTACTGATGGTACCCAATTGCAAACTGAATTTCCCTTAAGCTCTGTTGGAGATATGATTCAAGTAAAATAGTCATACATCCTTTCCTTTGTGTCTTGTCCCGACAAATTATTAGAATATCTCAGATTCATATGTTGATACTGTGTTACCTTCCCTGATATGGGACAGATGGCAACATGCTATTTAATGTACATTGCAGCTTGAATGCTGGACTCACAATCATAAATCAAAACAAGACCTCTCTGTGTTTGAAAGGCTATAACAGATCCTGTAACTTTTAACTGTCTTTTTTGAAACAGGATGTTTGTAAGCTGCTGGAGTAATGGAGAATATGAAGAGAACTAAAACTAATGCAAAACTTTAAATATGATTTGGAGATAGCATTGTATTTCTGATACATTTATTAACAAGAAACGTTACATAAAACTGTGGCATTGAAAATCTTTCTCCCCTATAGCCCCTCAAAATTGATCATGTATTCAAGACTATAGAAGACAGAAAGTCCATCAGTTCTGAAAATATATTTGAAGCCATTTGGGCAATTCCTTTTCAGTCTCTGTGCACACCTGATTTCTGACATGAATATCTAAACACCAGCATAGAAATGTCTTAGCATTTTTAGTATTCATTTTAGCACTGTTCAACATTCTTTGATATTTAAACTGTGCTAGAATTCTCTTCACTCAATATATTGAGAACGGCTGCGTTGGTAAACATGGAAGGACAGCTGTTTGAATTGTCATTTGTTTTAATAACAGGACATATTGCTAGCCACTTTTGGGGAATACTTGAAAATGATGATACCTGCTACGGCTGATGTATACTCAGATGGAGATGGGCTGAACATTGTACTTTCCTCTGTGGATATGCTTTGCTCTGTGGTTTCAAAAGTGGTTGAATCTAGGAAAGGTGAGAAATATATTACTTAAGCAAATGACAGTGTGCAAATGACAGACCTAATCTAATTTATGAAATATCATGCACTCAGAAGCCTGACATTATAAATATCATTCATATCTTTCAACAAAACTATTGTTACCATCAGGCCTGTTTATACTGATGTCATCAAGGTACTACTCTTTCCCAGTTACATACATGCCTTGATATAAATATGATCAACACAATGGACAGACTTCAATAATATCATGGAATCTGGGAAAAATATTGTTGATTTCTGTAAGGATCCGTCAGTTGAGCAGGACGGTTTTAAAAGGTTTATTTGATTATTGATGGTACCCAACTGCAAATTGAATTTGCCTTATGCTCTGTTGGAGATATGGAGCAAGCAAAATGGTCATACATCCTTTCCATTTTGTCTTGTCACTAGAAATCATAAGAATATCTCAGATTGATATATTACTACTGTGTTATTTTCCCTGATATATGACAGATTGCAACATGCTATTTATTGAACGCTTCAGCTTGAATGCCGGACTCTCAGATCATATATGAAAACAAGACATTTATTTGTTTGAAAGGCAATAACAGATTCTGCATCTTCCAATTGTCTCTTTTGAAGTAGGCTGCACGGAAAATGCTGGAGAAATGGATAATATGAAGAGAATTAAAACTGACTAAAACTAAAACTATGAGTTGGAGATAGCATTGTGTTTCTGATATACTTTTTATCAATAAACTTTACATAAAACTGAGACATTGAAAATCGTTCTCCACTCTACACCCTCAAAATTGACCATGTATTCAAGACTGTAGAAGAGCGAAAGTCCATTCGTTGTGAAAATATATTTCAATCCATTTGGGCAATTCCTTTTCAATCCCTATGCGCACAAGATTTCTGACATGAATATCTAAGCACCCGCATAAAAATATCTTAGCAGTTTTAATATTAATTTTCGCACTGTTTGACATCCTTTGATATTTAAAATGTGTTAGAATTCTCTTCACTCAATATATTGAAAACTGCTGTTAATCTAATTTATGGAATATCACGTCCTCAGAAGCCTGACATTATAAATGTACTTCACACCTTTCAACAAAACAATTGTTAGCATCATGCCTGTTTATAATAATGACATCAATGTACACTGTTACCTGCCCTGATATATGACACATGGCCACATGCTATTTAATGAACGTTGCAGCTTGAATGCTGGACTCTCAGATAACATATGAAAAAAAGACATCTACTTGTTTGAAAGGCAATAAGAGATTCTGCATCTTTCAATGGTAAACACCGAAGGAAATCTGTTTGAATTGTCATTTGTTTTGATATCAGGAGATATTCCGAGCCACTTTTGGGGAATATTTGAAAATAATGATACCTGCTACGGCTGATGTATACCGAGATGGAGATGGGCTGAACATTGTACTTTCCTCTGTGGATATGCTTTGCTCTGTGGTTTCAAAAGTGGTTGAATCTAGGAACGTGAGAAATAAACTTTACATAAAACTGTGTCATTGATAATCTTTCTCCACTCTGGAACCTCAAAATTGAACATGTATTCAAGACTACAGAAGATAGAAAGTCCATTAGTTGTGAAAATATAATTCAAGACTTTTGGGCAATTTCTTTTCAGTTTCTGTGCACACTTGATTTCTGACATGAATATCTAATCACCAGCATAGAAATGACTGAGCATTGTTAATATTAATTTTAGCACTGTTTAACATTCTATTTAAAATGTGATAGAAGTTTTTTCACTCAATATTTTGGTAACTGCTGTGTTGGTAAATACTGAAGGAAATCTGTTTGAATTGTCATTTGTTTTGATATCAGCTGCTTGAATTATGATTTGTTTTGATATCAGGAGATATTCCTAGCCACTTTTGGGGAATATTTGAAAATGATGATACCTGCTACGGCTGATGTATACTGAGATGGAGATGGGCTGAACGTTGTTCTTTCCTCTGTGGTTTCAAAAGTGGTGGAATCTAAGAAAGTGAGAAATATATTAGTTGAGCAAATGACTGTGTGGAAATGACAGAACTAATCTAATTAATGTAATATCATGTCCTCAGAAGCCTGACATTATAAATATCCCTCATATCTTTCAACAACTCTAAAGTTACCATCAGGTCTATTCATAATAATGTCATCAAGGTACTACTCTTTCCCAGTAATCCAAATGCCTTGATAAAAAAATTTCTCGACGCAATCGACTGACTTCAATAATTACATGCAATCTGGGAAAAATATTGTTCAGTTCTTTAAGGATCCGTCAGTTGCGCTGGATGGCTTTAAAAGGTATATTTGAGTATTGATGGTACCCAATTGCAAATTGAATTTGCCTTATGCTCTGTTGAAGACATAGAGCAAGCAAAATGGTCATACATCCTTTCCTTTGTGTCTTGTCCCGACAAATTATTAGAATATCTCAGATTCATATGTTGATACTGTGTTACCTTCCCTGATATGGGACAGATGGCAACATGCTATTTAATGTACATTGCAGCTTGAATGCTGGACTCGCAGATCATAAATGAAAACAAGACCTCTCTGTGTTTGAAACTGTATAAGAGATTCTGTAAATTTTAATTATCTTTTTTGAAACAGGATGTTTGTAAACTGCTGGAGAAATGGTGAATATGAAGAGAACTAAAACTAACCAAAACTTAAAATATGATTTGAAGATAGCATTGTATCTCTGATACATTTATTAACAATAAACATTACATAAAACTGTGGCATTGAAAATCTTTCTCCACTATAGCCCCTCAAAATTGATCATGTATTCAAGACTACAGAAGACAGAAAGTCCATTAGTTGTGAAAATATACTTCAAGCCATTTGGGTAATTACTTTTCAATCCGTGTGTGCACAGGATTTCTGACATGAAGATCTAAGCACCAGCATAAAAATGTCTTAGCATTTTTAATATTAATTTTCGCACTGTTTAACATCCTTTAATATTTAAGAAGTGGCAGAATTTTCTTCACTCAATATTTTGATAACTGCTGTGTTGATAAACACTGAAGGAGAGCTGTTTGAATTGACATTTGTTTTGATATTAGGAGATATTCCTTGCCACTTTTGGGGACTACTTAAAAATGTTGATACCTGCTAAGGTTGATGTAAACTCAGATGGAGATGGGCTGAACGTTGTACTCTCCTCTGTCGATATACTTTGCTCTGTGGTTTCAAAAGTGGTTGAATCTAGGAAAGTGAGAAATATATTACTTAAGCAAACAACAGTGTGCAAATGACAAACCTAATATAATTTATGAAGTATCATGTCCTCAGAAGCCTGAGATTATAAATATACTTCATATCTTTCAACAAAACTATTGTTACCATCAGGCCTCCTTATAATGATGTCATCAAGCAACTCTGTTACCTTCCCTGATATATGACAGATGGCAACATGCTATTTAATGAACGTTGCAGCTTGAATGCTGGACTCTCAGATAATATATGAAAAAAAGACATCTACTTGTTTGAAAGGCAATAAGAGATTCTGCATCTTTCAATGGTAAACACCGAAGGAAATCTGTTTGAATTGTCATTTGTTTTGATATTACGAGATATTCCTTGCCACTTTTGGGGACTGCTTGAAAATGATGATACCTGCTACGGCTGATGTATACTCAGATGGAGATGGGCTGAACGTTGTACTCTTCTCTGTGGATATGCTTTGCTCTGTGGTTTCAAAAGTGGTTGAATCTAGGAAAGGTGAGAAATATATTACTTAAGCAAATGACAGTGTGCAAATGACGGACCTAATCTAATTTATGAAATATCATGCCCTCAGAAGCCTGACATTATAAATATCATTCATATCTTTCAACAAAACTATTGTTACCATCCTGCCTCCTTATAATGATGTCATCAAGCAACTCTGTTACCTTCCCTGATATAAGACAGATGGCCACATGCTATTTAATGAACGTTCCAGCTTGAATGCTGAACCCCCAGATAATATATGAAAAAAAGACATTTACTTGTTTGAAAAGCAATAAAAGATTCTGCATCTTTCAATGGTAAACACTGAAGGAAAGCTGTTTGAATTGTCATTTGTTTTGATATTAAGAGATATTCCTTGCCACTTTTGGGGACTACTTGAAAATGATGATACCTGCTACGGTTGATGTAAACTCAGATGGAGATGGGCTGAATGTTGTACTTTCCTCTGTGGATATACTTTGCTCTGTGGTTTCAAAAGTGGTTGAATCTAGGAAAGTGAGAAATATATTACTTAAGCAAACAACAGTGTGCGAATGACAAACCTAATATAATTTATGAAATATCATGTCCTCAGAAGCCTGACATTATAAATATTCTTCATATCTTTCAACAAAACTATTGTTACCATCAGACCTATTTATAATGATGTCATCAAGGTACTACTCTCTCTCAGTTACCTACATGCCTTGATATAAAAATGATCAACACAATGGACAGACTTCAATAATTACATGGAATCTGGCAAAAATATTATTGATTTCTTTAAAGATCCGTCAGTTGCGCAGGATGGTTTTAAAAGGTTATTTGATTATTGATGGTACCCAATTGCAAATTGAATTTGCCTTATGCTCTGTTGGAGTTATGGAGCAAGCAAAATGGTCAAACATCTTTTCCTATTTGTCTTGTCACTAGAAATCATAAGAATATCTCAGATTGATATATTACTACTGTGTTATCTTCCCTGATATATGACAGATGGCAACAGGCTATTTATTGAAATTTGCAGCACGAATGCTGGACTCTCAGATCATATATGTAAACAAGACATTTATTTGTTTAAAAGGCAATAAGAGATTCTGCATCTTTCAATTGTCTCTTTTGAAACAGGCTGCACGGAAAGTGCTGGAGAAATGGATAATATCAAGAGAATTAAAACTGACCAATACTTAAACTATGATTTGGAGATAGCATTATACTTCTTATATACTTTTTATCAATAAACTTTAGATAAAACTGTGACATTGAAAATCTTTCTCCTCTCTACACCCTCAAAATTGACCATGTATTCAAGACTGTAGAAGAGCGAAAGTCCATTCGCTGTGAAAATATATTTCAATCCATTTGAGCAATTCCTTTTCAATCTCTATGCGCACAAGATTTCTGACATGAATATCTAAGCACCCGCATAAAATTGTCTTAGCATTTTTAATATTAATTTTCGCACTGTTTGACATCCTTTGATATTTAAAATGTGGTAGAATTTTCTTCACTCAATACATTGATAACTGCTGTTAATCTAATTTATGAAAATATCATGTCCTCAGAAGTCTGACATTATAAATATACTTCATATCTTTGAACAAAACAATTGTTACCATCGGGCCTGTTTATAATGATGTTATCAAGGTACTCTGTTACCTTCCCAGTTTTGTATTCTGCCTTGGCCCGGCCTTGATGTAATCATGATCAATACAATGGACAGACTTCAATAACTGCATAGATTCTTGGAAGAATATTATTGATTTCTTTAAAGATCCGTCAGTTGCGCAGGAAGAGTTTCAAAGGAATATTTGATTATTGCTGGTGTTCAATTGCAATTTGGATTTGCCTTATTCTCTGTTCAAGGTATAGAACAAGCAAAATGGTCATACATCCTTTCCTTTGTGTCTTGTCTCTAGATTTCACAAGAATATCTCATAACCATATATTACTACTGCGTATTCTTCTCTGATATACGATAGACGGCAACATGCTATTTAAAGAACATTGCAGCTTGAATGCTGAACTCTCATATAATAAATGATAACCTCGATGTGTTTGAAAGGCTATAATAGGTTTACATCTTTTAATTGTCTCTTTTGAAACAGGAAGCAAGAAAACTGCTGGAGAATGGACAATGTGAAGTAAAATACAACTAACCTAAAGTTAATATATGATTTGGAAGGCATTTCATTTCTAATATAATTGTCAACAATAAACTTTACGAAAAAATGAGGCATTGAAAATCTTTGCAACACACATCAAAGTTGCTGGTGAACGCAGCAGGCCAGGCAGCATCTCTAGGAAGAGGTACAGTCGACGTTTCAGGCCGAGACTCTTCGTCAGGACTAACTGAAGGAAGAGTTAGTAAGAGATTTGAAAGTGGGAGGGGGAGGGGGAGATCCAAAATGATAGGAGAAGACAGGAGGGGGAGGGATGGAGCCAAGAGCTGGACAGTTGATTGGCAAAAGGGACATGAGAGGATCATGGGACAGGAGGTCTGGGGAGAAAGACAAGTGCGGGAGGGGAGCCAGAGGATGGGCAGGGGGTATAGTCAGAGGGACAGAGGAGAAAAAGGAGAGTGAGAGAAAGAAGAGGATGAGGCTTTTCATTCCAGGACGAGGGAGATGTCTTCCTTTTTTAAAGAAAGGGGTTTCCCTTCCTCCACTATCAACTCTGCTGTCAAACGCATCTCCCCCATTTCACGCACATCTGCTCTCACTCCATCCTACCGCCACCCCACTAGGAATAGGGTTCCCCTGGTCCTCACTTACCACACCACCAGCCTCCGGGTCCAACATATTATTCTCCGTAACTTCTGCCACCTCCAACGGGATCCCACAACTAAGCACATCTTCCCCTCCCCCCCTTTCTCTGCTTTCCGAAGGTATCGCTCTCTACGCGACTCCCTTGTCCATTCGTCCCCCCCGTCCCTCGCCACTGATCTCCCTCCTGGCACTTATCTTTGTAAGCGGAACAAGTGCTACACATGCCCTTACACCTCCTCCCTTACCACCATTCAGGGCCCCAGACAGTCCCTCCAGGTGAGGCGACACTTCACCTGTGAGTCGACTGGGGTGATATACTGTGTCCAGTGATCCCGATGTGGCCTTCTATATATTGGTGAGACCCGACGCAGACTGGGAGACCGCTTTGCTGAACACCTACGCTCTGTCCGCCAGAGAAAGCAAGATCTCCCAGTGGCCACACATTTTAATTCCACATCCCATTCCCATTCTGATATGTCTATCCACGGCCTCCTCTATTGTAAAGATGAAGCCACACTCAGGTTGGAGGAACAACACCTTATATTCCATCTGGGTAGCCTCCAAGCTGTTGGCATAAACATCGACTTCCCTAACTTCCGCTAATGCCCCACCTCCCCCTCGTACCCCAACTGTTATTTATTTTTATACACACATTCTTTCTCTCACTCTCCTTTTTCTCCCTCTGTCCCTCTGACTATACCCCTTGCCCATCCGCTGGTTCCCCCCACCCCCCCTTGTCTTTCTCCCTGGACCTCCTGTCCCATGATCCTCTCATATCCCTTTTGCCAATCAACTGTCCAGCTCTTGGCTCCATCCCTCCCCCTCCTGTCTTCTCCTATCATCTTGGATCTCCCCCTCCCCCTCCCACTTTCAAATCTCTTACTAACTCTTCCTTCAGTTAGTCCTGATGAAGGGTCTCGGCCTGAAACGTCGACAGTACCTCTTCGTAGAGATGCTGCCCGGCCTGCTGCGTTCACCAGCAACTTTGATGCTTTGTTGCTTGAATTTCCAGCATCTGCAGAATTCCTGTTGTTTGCATTGAAAATCTTTCTCCACTCTAGCCCCTCAAAATTGACCATGTATTCAAGACTGTAGAAGAGAGAAAGCTATCAATTCTTTTGAAATTCTGAACATATATTTTGATACATTTGGGCAAATCCTTTTCAATCTCCCTATGCATTCAATTTCTGACATGACTACCTAGCCCCAGCATAAAAATGTGTTTACATTTTTAAGGTTTATTTTAGCACTGTTTAATATTGTCATTTAAAATTTGGTTGGATTTTCATCACTCAATATTTTGATAACTGCTGTGTTGGTAAACAGTGAAGGAAAACTGTTTGAATTGTCATTTGTTTTTATATTAGCAGATATTCCTTGCCACTTTTGAGGACTTCTTGAAATGATGATACCTGCCACGGATGATGTAAACTCAGCTGGAGGGGGGCTGCAGGTTGTACTTTGCTCTGTGGATATGCTTTGCTCTATGGTTCCAGAAGATGTGTAATCTGGGATAGTGATAAAAATATCTCTTCTGCAAATAACAGCATGCACAATTCTATTCTAATAAATTCAATAACATGGCCTCAAAAACCTCACAATGTTCTGAAGAAATTTGAAGAATGAATTCTGGAATGTCAGGTAAAAGACGAAAACATAACATCTACGTACATCAAAGGCAGGAACAAGTTCTGCATCTATTGATTGTTTCAACTGAAACAAGAAAACTGCATTTGAAATGATCAAAATGATAAGAAAAAAATCTAACTAATAATTAAACAGTATCTTTTTGAGAAAGCATCGCAGTTCTGATATAACCATTTGCAATGCACTTCAAGCATAATAGTGGTATTCAATATCTTTCTCTATTCATGCTCTCAAAAGAAATCATGTATTCTCCAGCAGGAAAGACTGGAATTCAACAAATTTTTTAGAAATCGTTAATATGTATTTTATGCTTATACTTTATTGTCACCAAACAATTGGTACTAGAACGTACAATCATCACAGCGATATTTGGTTCTGCTTCACACTCCCTGGATTACAAATATTAAAGATATTAAAAATAGTTAAAATAAGTAAATATTAAACATTTAAATTATAAATCATAAATGGAAAATAGAAAAATGGGAAGTAAGGTAGTGCAAAAAGAAAACGAGAGGCAGGTCTGGATATTTGGAGGGTATGGCCCAGATCCGGGTCAGGATCCATTCAGCAGTCTTATCAGAGTTGGAAAGAAGCTGTTCCCAAATTTGGCCGTACGAGTCTTCAAGCTCCTGAACCTTCTCCCGAAGGGAAGAGGGACAAAAAGTCTGTTGGTTGGGTGGGTCGCGTCCTTGATTATCCTGGCAGCACTGCTCCGACAGCGTGCAGTGCAAAGTGAGTCTACAGACTGAAGATTGGTTTGTGCGATGTGCTGCACCGTGTTCATGATCTTCTGTAGCTTCTTTCGGTCTTGGACAGGACAACTTCCATACCATGTTGTGATGTACCCTAGAAGAATGCTTTCTATGGTGCATCTATAAAAATTAGTGAGGGTTTTAGGGGACAGGCCAAATTTCTTTAGCTTCCTCAGGAAGTAAAGGCACTGGTGGGCCTTCTTGGCAGTGTACTCTGCTTGGTTGGACCAAGTCAGGTCATTTGTGATATTGACCCCGAGGAACTTAAAGCTTTTGACCTGTTCCACTTGCGCACCACCAATGTAAATTGGGTCGTGCGGTCCGCTACTCCTAATGAATTCAACAACCAATTCCTTCATCTTGCTGACATTGAGGGATAGGTTATTGTCTTCGCACCATGCCACCAGGTTCTTAATTTCCTCTCTGTACTCAAACTCATCATTACCTGAGATACGGCCTACAATTGTTGTGTCATCAGCAAACTTATATATTGAGTTTGATGGAAACTTGGCTACACAATCATGGGTGTACAGTGAGTACAGGAGGGGGCTCAGTACATAGCCTTGTGGGGCACTGGTGCTCAGAGTGATTGTAGAGGAGAGCTTGTCCCCTATTTTTACAGCCTGGGTCCTGTCTGTGAGGAAGTTGAAGATCCAGCTGCAGATCTGAGTGCTAATGCCCAGGTTCCGGAGCTTAGGAATCTGTTTATTTGGAACGATGGCATTAAAGGCAGAGCTGTAGTCAATGAAAAGGAGCCTTAAGTATGCGTCTTTATTCTCCAGGTGTTCTAAGGAGGAATGTGGGGCCAGAGAGATGGCATCTGCTGTTGACCTGTTGCTCCGGTAGGCAAATTGCAAAGCGTCGAGATTGACCAGTAGGCTGTGGTTGATGTGTGCCAAAACCAATCTCTCGAAGCACTTCATAGCAATTGATGTCAGAGCCACAGGTCGATAGTCATTCAGGCATGCCACTTTGCTCTTCTTCGGCACCGGGATTTTTTTTGCCTTCTTAAAACACGAGGGGATCTTAGACTGAAGCAAGGAGCACTTGAAGATGTCAGTAAACACTCCAGCTAGCTCGCTTGCACAGGCCCGGAGAACCCATCCCGGGACGCCATCTAGGCCCGTCGCCTTCCTTGGATTTATCTTCAGGAAGGCCCTTCTAACGTCCTCCTCGGTGACGATGAATCTCGATGCCACCAGGTCTGGTTCATCCGGAGGGAGCGGGACGCTCCTCTTCTGTTCGCATCTTGCGTAGAATATGTTAAGTTCATCAGGAAGAGAAGCGCCACAGTTATTGATATTCCCAGCCTTTTCTTTGCACCCAGTGATCTCATTTAGACCCTGCCATAGTCTACTGGCATCCCTCTGGTTAGCCTGGGCTTCCAACTTGGCTCGATATTGCCTCTTGGCGCCCCTAATTCCTTTCCGGAGCTCACACCTGGATTCCGTGTAGTGACTGGTATCCCCGGACCTAAAAGCCGCAGCTCTAGCCTTTAAAAGGGACTTGAGCTCATAATTCATCCAAGGTTTCCAGTTAGAGAATACACGGATCGTCTTGCGAGACACACAGTCCTCCGTGCATTTCCAAATAAAGTCCGTGACAGCTGAGGCATACTCATTGAGGTTAGCTGCCGAGTCCTTGAATACTAACCAGTCCACCGATTCAAAGCAGTCACGGAGGGCCTCATCTGTTTCCTCCGTCCAACGCGACACTACTTTTGACACCATGACCTCCCGCTTCAGTTTCTGTTTGTAAGCCGGGAGAAGAAGTACGGTCTGATGGTCTGATTTTCCGAAGTGAGGTCGTGGGATGGAACGGTAGGCATCCTTGACTGCTGTGTAGCAGTGGTCAAGTATATTCGGGCCTCTAATGGGGCAAGAGACATGTTGGTATAACTTTGGCAGCACCTTTCTGAGGTTGGCCTGGTTAAAGTCCCCAGCTGTAATGAGCAAAGCCTCCGGATACCTGGTCTCAAGTTCACTGATGTTGGCATACAGTATGTTCAGAGCACACTCCACGTCCGCCTGAGGACGAATGTAGACCGCTGTCAGTATGACCAAGGTGAATTCCCGTGGCAGATAGTAGGGACGACACTTCACTGACAGGTGTTCCAGGTTCGGGCTGCAGGAGCTTGTCAGTGCCGCTGTGTCCGAGCACCACCCAGTGTTGATCAGTAGGCAGACACCACCTCCCCTCGTCTTGCCCGAAGACGCCGTGCGGTCCATCCGATGGATCGAAAATCCCTCCGGTCAGATGGCACAGTCGGGGGTGGCAGGGGAGAGGCAGGTCTCGGTGAAACAGAATACAGAGCAGTTCTGCATCTCCCTGCAGTAGGTGAGTCTCCCTTTAAGATCATCCACCCTGTTCTCTATGGCTTGCACATTAGCTAGTAGGATGGTGGGCATAGGGACCCCGAAGCCTCTCAGCTTCAATCTGACCAGCAGCCCAGCTCTTTCCCCACGCTTCCTCGGTAAATAGTGCATTTTTCCAGGTTTCCATGGATGCAGTGTTTTGTCGTCAGCTCTTTGATGTTGGTGGAAGCATCCCGCGGGAATCAATCGGCGGGTCGCGTCTTCTTGCGCTCCGGGTCGGGACGAGTAACGGGGGAGGCTCCGCTGCCACTTCCAGCTGCCGGGGGCCAGGGCTGTCGATTGGGTCGGGCCCTGAAGCCGGCACTTAATCCCGGATGGCACGGATCCTTGCTAAAACAAGTCCATAAACCGAGTCACGGTTGCGGAGGCCTCCGCTCCAGCCGAGCCTCGGGCTCGATTTCCGAGGTCAGCGGCGGAGGCCTCACTTCCAGCAGCTGTGGATGGCCACCAACGGGGCTTTACGGTGGTCGCTCCGGGGAAGCGTCTGGGGCACCTTGAAGCCTCCGCCGTCACTTCTGTGTGGTCGTCTGCTCCGGAGAGGTGCTGGTCGGAATGGGCCGCGTCTCCAAGCGCACCGGCACGGTAGCAGACCGCGGGTCTCCGGGAATGTGGTGCGCCTCGTTGGTCAGGTCCAGGTGCGGTCCGGAGTTTAAGAAGCAGTTCTGACGCGATGGTCTCCAGCTGGGTCAGTAGCTTCGCCAGGGTGTCGCTGATCTTTATCTTGCTAAATTGGAGGTTTAGAAGGGTTTCTCGGGTATAGGATAGCGGAGAGGGCAGTTTGCTCGGGAGAGTTCGCGCAAAGTCGCCCGTTACCGGCGCCATCTTGAAAGTCACTCATATTTCTATCCATATTGGCAATCTGTGCTGAATCTCTGTTTGCATTAGATTTCTGGCATAACTAGCTATTTCCTGACATTCAATACCATTCAATAGCATAGCTAAATAACATTTAACATTAAAAATTTGCCTGGAATTTCGTTTGTTAATATTTTGATGGCTGCTGTGTTCGGTTAAAACTAAAGGAAGACAATTAACATGTTAATTGTTTTTATATCAGAAGATATTTCTTGCCACTTTGGAAGGACTTGTTGCAGTGGACGATACCTGGCACAGTTGAAGTCAACTCAGATGTAGAAGGGCTCAAGGTTGTACTTTGCTGTATGGATGTGCTTTCTAATGTGGTTTCAAAAGTGGTTGAATCTAGGAAAGGGAGAAAAATATTAGTTATTAGTTATACAAATGGCAGCGTGCTGAGACCTAATCTAATTAATTAAATATCATGTCCTCAGAAGCTTGACATTATTAGTTTCCTTCATATCCTTCAACAAACGTATTGTTACATTGACCCCTGTTTATAATGATGCCATCAAGGTGATCCTCTTTCCCGGTTATCTATTCAGCCTTGGTATACAAAGTGATCAACACAATAGACAGACTTCAATAAATACATAGATTCTGGGGATAATATTATTGATTGCTTTAAAGATTCCTCAGGTGCTCAGGAGGAGTTTCAAAGGAATATTCGATTACTGATGGTGTTCAACTGCAAATTGAATTTGCCTTGTGCTCTGCGGGAGATATTGAGCGGGCAAAATGATCATACATCGTTTCCTTTGTGTGTCCTCTCTAGATATCATAAAACCATCTCAGGGTCGTATGTTGCTACTGTGCTATTTTCTCTGATGTAGGACAAATGGCAACACGCTATTTAAGAAATTTGCAACTTGAATGCTGGAATCTCAGATAATAGATGAAAACAAGAACTTTGTGTGTTTGAAAGGCAAGAAAAGATTCTGCATCTTTTCATTGTCTCTATTGAAACAGGAAGCATCTAAACTGCTGGAGAAATGGCCAATATGAAGAGAAATAAAACTAATCAAAAATTAAAATATAATTAGTTTTTATATTATATAAAATGTTGCATTTTCCTCTGTGGTTCCAGAAGATGTGTAAGCTGGGAAAGTCATAAAAATACCTCTAATGCAAATAACAGCATGCAGAGTTCTATTGTAATAAATTCAATAACATGCCTCAGAAACCGCAAGCTGTTCTGTAGAAATTAGAAGACTGAATTCAGGAATCACAGATAAGAGATGAAAACAGAACAGCTTTGTACAGCAAAGGCAGGAATAAGTTCTGCAACCATTGATTGATTCGACTGAAACACAGAAACTGATTTTAAAATGATCAAAATGATGAGAAATAAATGTAACAAAAAATTAAACAATATGCTTTTGAGAGAGTATTGCAGTTCTGATATAACCATTTGCAATGCACTTCAGGCATAATGGTGGTATTCAATATCTTTTTCTATTCACGCCCTCAAGTAGGAAAGACTGGACTTCAACAAATTTTTAGAAATTGTGGTGCGCGGCCACTCCGGTGATGATGTCTGTTATTTGTCAAGTAGGGTACCGTGCACAATTCTGATTTGATGGAGACAGACGTGAAAGTACGGAGGAACATCTGGAGAAACTTCTGAAATGCCCGCTTTGCTGCCGCTGCTACTGTGTGGTCCAGAATCTCCCGAGGAGAAAGCCCCGAATCCTCGGCTTTGCTTGTTTCGGCGGCCAGGGCGAGGTCGAAGGTGCTCGGCAGAGGATGGCGCTCGGGAGGCTGTATTGCAGGGGCTGGTCGGAGGCTCGAAGTTTTCGGATGGACGGACTCAGGCTTCGTCCACACTACGCTGGATAATTTTGAAAACGAAGCTTTTTCTCTTCGTTTTGACCTTCCATCCACACTGAAACGGCGTTTTCATCCTCTGAAAACAGAGATTTTCGAAAACACTCTCTAGGGTGTGTAAATTTGAAAACGATTGTTTCGCGTTGTAGTGTAGACGGGGTAAACGGAGAGATTTAAAAACATTGTCATGACAACAACACCACAACAACAATGCTTTTTCTGCTTCTGCTTGGTACTGTGCAAGCACTGCTGTTCTTGGTTCTTGATCCTCCAAAATATTCCGCATGGAATTTAAACTCGAGGTGGCGGAGGGTGGACTTAAGAAGGAGAATTTTGAAGAAGAAAAGCTGCCTTAAATTTAATTGGGTTTGGTTGTGTAACTGTGTTAGGATTAAGATTTTTCCATGCTTTAATCGTGTGGGGGGGGGGAAATGAATTGCTGTACACATCTGACTTGTTAGTTAGTATTTCAAATTGATTTGAGTGCCCTCTTCTGCTCCTAATAGGTTTGGGTTTGATGTGGGATTGGTAGTCTATGTTGAGTTGACCACTTAACATTTTGTAGTTGTTGATCCTGTTGATCTTGGGCAGAGGATGGCTTCATGCGTGTGTTGTTTACTTTATTGTCTATGTTAATAGCTTGTTTGGAATTAAACATCTCCACTGCTTTGCTGACTTTGTAGTCGTTTGTAACTCGCAGAAACAGCTCGACTTCATTGTCTGTCTAAACGAAGAAGTCCGGTCTGATTTTTCCCAGTTTTCTTTGTATTCCTCAAAGACAACGTTGAAAACTTTCTTTCGCTGTTGTTGTAGGTACCTAGTTTTTGACCAATGGAAATAGCACAATGCCGCCGCAGAAACGTAAATATTATACCGTTTTCTCTTATTTTCTGTAGATGTGTCTGCGCATGCACAGTAGGAGTAGATTCGCCCAAATATCTGTTTTCGTGTGGACAGAGATATTTTGAAAAACGCCTAGTGTGGACGCCTGTCGTTTTTACTCGAAACTGGCATTTTCAAAATTATCCGGTCTAGTGTGGATGTAGCCTCAGTGTTGGCTGTGATCGGGTGCTTCCAATGCATTGGCAGTTGTCGGTGCCTGGAAGTTTATGGCAGGGAGTTTCTCCCTTTTGCCGCCTGTTATTGGGGACTCGGGAGTCGATCGGGACTTTGAGACTTTTGTTTTACCGTACCCATGGTCTGTTATTTATCAAATTATGGTATTGCTTTGTACTGCTGTAACTATATGTTATAATTATGTGGTTCTGTTAGTGTTAGTCTTTGATTTGTCCTGTTTTTCTGTGATATCATTCTGGAGGAACATTGTATCATTTCTTAATGCATGTATGCATTTCTAAATGACAATAAAAGAGGACTGAGTGTTCTCATAATCTAAAAAAAAGCAATTAAGCAAACGGTAGAATGCTGTGTTCAAATCTAATTACTTAAATATCATGCTGTCAGAATCCAGACATTATTAATCTCCTTCATATCCTTCAACAAAACTGTTGTTAACATCAGGCTTGGTGACAATTATATTGTGAAGGTAGACTCCTAAATGAATATTAGATCATTGATGGTGTTCAACTGCAATTTGAATTTTCCTTGGGCTCTTTTGGAGAGTTTAAATGGGCAAAATGATCAGACATTGTCTTTTTCTTGTCTCTTCACTTCATATATCATTGGAAAGTCTCAGAATATGGCCCTTGTGGCTAAAGGGATCAGGGGATATGGAGGGAAGGCTGGTACAGGGTTCTGAGTTGGATGATCAGCCATGATCATACTGAATGGCGGTGCAGGCTCGAAGGGCCGAATGGCCTACTCCTGCACCTATTTTCTATGTTTCTATGTTTCTAATTGGGTAGTGGTGCTGTGTTACCTTCCCCAAAATAGGACAGATGGCAGCACTATGTTTGAATGATATTTGCAACTTGGATGCTGGAATCTCAGATAAAAGATGAAATATAACATCAATGGTCATATATGAAATGTAAATTCTGGTTCTGCATCTACTGATTGTCTATATTGAAACAGGAAGCAAGAAACTTGCTTTAGAAATGGTCAATATGATGAGAAATAAAACTAAACAATAGTTAAAAAATACAATTTGGAGAATGCATTGCAATTCTGATATGATTGTTTGCAATGAACTCCAGTCATTATTGTGGTATTCAAAATCTTTCTCTACTCTCGCCCTGAAAAGTGCCCATGTCTTCCCGAGTAGAAAAGACTGGACTTCAACAAACATGTTAGAAATTGTGATTATGTGTTTCAATCCACATTGGTAATCTGTGCTGGATCTCTGTATGCATTAAATTTCTGACATAACTAGCTATTTCCCAGCATTCAATGGAGTTTAATTTCTTGAGAGTTCATTTCGCACTGTTAAATATCCTTTGACAATAAGAATTTGGCTGGGTTTTCATCACTGAGTATTTTGATAGCTGCCATGTTAATTGATTTCATATTGGCAGATATCCTTGCCACTTTTGGAAGAACTTGTTGCAGTGGACGATACCTGCCACAGTTGAAGTCAACTCAGTTGTAGCAGGGCTCAAGGTTGTACTTTGCTGTATGGATGTGCTTTCTAATGTGGTTTCAAAAGTGGTTGAATCTAGGAAAGGGAGAAAAATATTAGTTATTAGTTATACAAATGGCAGCGTGCTGAGACCTAATCTAATTAATTAAATATCATGTCCTCAGAAGCCTGACATTATTAATTTCCTTCGTATCCTTCAACGAGACTATTGCTATCATCAGGCCTGTTTATAATGATGCCATCAAGGACTGCTCTTTCCCATTTATCTATTCAGCCTTGATATAGAAAGTGATCAGCACAATGGGCAGGCTTCAATAATTACACAGATTCTGGGGAGAATATTATTGATTTCTTTAAAGATCCCTCAGGTGCTCAGGAAGAGTTCCAAAGGAATATTTGATTACTGATGGTTTTCAACTGCAAATTGAATTTACCTTGTGCTCTGTTGGAGATATTGAGCAGGCAAAATGATCAAATATCGTTTCCTTTGTGTTTCCTCTCTAGACATCATAAGAATATCTCAGAATTATATATTGCTACTGTGTTACCTTTTCTGATATAGATGGTAAAAATGAAAGGAAAACTGTTTGAATTGTCATTTGTTTTGATATTAGAAGATATTCCTTGCCACTTTTGAGGACCTCTTGAAAATGACGATACCTGCCACGAATGATGTAAACTCATCTGGAGATGGACTAAAGGTTTTACCTTGCTCTGTGGATGTGCTTTCCTCTGTGGTTCCAGAAGATGCGTAATCTGGGACAGTGATAAAAATATCTCTTATGCAAATAACAGCACACAAAGTTCTATTCTAATAAATTCAATAACATGGCTTCAGAAACCTCACACTGTTCTGAAGCGATTTGCCTACTGAATTCTGGAATCTCAAATAAAAGATGAAAACATAACATCTATGTACGTCAAAGGCAGGAATAAGTTCTGCATCCATTGAAAACATAACTTTGATGTACATATATAAAAAGAAAGTAATGCTTCTACATTATTGATTGTCTGTATTGAAACAGGAAGTAGGAAAACTGCTTTGAAATAGTCAAAATGAAGAGAAATGTTTAACCAAAAATTAAACAAGATGTTTTCGCTAGAGTATTGCAGTTCTGATATATCCATTTACAATGAATTTCAGGCATAATTGTGGTTCTCAACAATACATGATCTATTCGAAAGAGATCATGTATTGTCAAGAAAAGGACCGGATTTCAACAAACTTTTAAGAAATTGTATATATGTATTTCTATCCATATTGGCAATCTGTGCTGAATCTCTGTTTGCATTACATTTCTGGCATAACTAGTTATTTCCCAGCATTAAATAGCAATTAATTTCTTGAGATTTATTTTAGCACTGTTAAATAACCTTTGACATTAAAAACTTGCCTGAAATTTCATTACTAACCATAAATTAAAAATATGATTTGGAGAGAGCTTTGCAGTTCTGGTATAATTGTTAGCAATGAATCTTCTTTAAAGTTTTCAGTAAAAGCAAAGACCCAGTCTGTTCTGGACTATAAAAAAAGACACGTTAATTGACTTTTGAAATTCTGAACGTGTATTCCAATCCATTTGGGCAATTCCTTTTCAATCACTGCATGCATTAGATTTCTGACATGAGTAGCTATTCCCCAGCATAAAATTGTGTTTACATTTTGAAGATTATTTTAGCACTGTTAAACTCCCTTTGACATTTAAAATTTGGTTGGATTTTCAACACAATATTTTGATAACTATTGTGCTGGCTAAAACTAAAGGAAAACTGTTTGACATGGCATTTGTTTTTGTATCAGGTGATATTCCTTGCCACTTTTTGAGGATGTCTTGAAAAAGATGATACCTGCCACAGTTGAAGTCAACTCAGTTGTAGAAGTGCTCAAGGGTGCAACTTGTTCTATGGAAATTGAGAATATGTATTTCTATCCATATTGGCAATCTGTGTTGAATCTCTGTTTGCATTAGATTTCTGGCACAACTAGCTATTTCTCAACATTCAATACCATTTAATTTCTTGAGATTTATTTCAGCACAGTTAAGTAAACTTTGTCATTAACAATATGCCTGGAAATTCTTTACTATGTATTTTGAGAGCTAATGGAGTCAAAACTAAAGGAAGACTCATTGACATGTTAATTGTTTTAATATTAGAAGGTATTTTTTTCCATTTTGGGAGGACTTGTTGTAATGAATGATACCTGCCACAGTTGATGTCAACACAGTTGTAGAAGGCCTCAAGGTTGTACTTTGCTCTGTGGACGTGCTTTCTAATGTGGTTTCAGAAGCGGTCGAGCAAGGAAAGTGAGAAAAATAGCAGTTAGACAAAAGACAGCATGGTGAGCCCTAATCTAATTAATTCAGTAACATGTCCTTAGAAGCCTGACATTATTAATTTCAAAGAAACAATTGTTACAGGCCTGTTTATAATGATGCCATCAAGGCACTGCTTTTTCCCAACAATCTATTCTGACTTGCAATAAAAATGCTCAACACAATGGACAGACATAAATAATTACATAGAATCCGGGCAGAATATTATTGTTTTCTTTAAAGAACCATCATGTGCTCTGGAATACTCCCAAAGGAATATTTGATCATTGATGGTGTTCAACTGGAAATTGAATTTGCCTTGAGCACTGTTGGAGTAATTGAGAAGGCAAAATTATCAAATATTGACTAATTCGTGTCTCCTCTTTTAAGTTATCATAAGAATATCTCAGAGACGGATATTGGTGCTGTGTTATCTTCCCTGTAATCGGACATATGTCATTACATACTTTCAAAGATATACACAGCTTGAATGCTGGAATCTCAGATAAAATGTGAAAACATGACATCGATGTACATATATAAAGGAAAAGTACTGCTTCTACAGCTATTGATTGTCTCTATTGATACAGGAAGCAGTAAAATTGCTGTAGAAATGGTCAAAATGAAGAACAATAAAATTACCCAAAAGTTAAAAAATACCATTTGGTGAGAGCATTGCAGTTCTGATATAATTATTTGCAATGAAATTCAAGCTTAATTGCAGTATTCAAAATCTTTCCTCTACTCACACCCCCAAAAGAGATCAAAAGAAAAGTTCAGTAGAAAAGACTAGACTTCAACAAACTTTAAAAGAATTGTGAATATATATTTCAATCCATATTGCAATCTGTTTTGAATCTCAGTATACATTAGATTTCTGTCATATCTAGCTACTTCCCAGCATTCAATGTTTCATTTCCTGAGATTTATTTCAGAAGTGTTAAATATCCTATCAAGTGAAACATTTGGCTGGATTTTCATCACTTAATATTTTGATAGCTGCTGTGTTGGTCAAAAGTAAAGGAAGTTTGTTTGACATGTTATTTGTCTTTATATTCGGAGGTATTTCTTGCTATTTTGGGAAGACTTGATGCAATGGATGGTACCTGCCACAGGTGATGTCAACTCAGTTTTAGAAGGGCTCATCATTGTACTTGACTCTGTGGATGTGCTTTCTAATGTGGTTATAGAAATGGCTGAAGCTTGGAAAGTTAGAAAAATAACAATTAAGCTAAAGACAGCATGCTGAGTCCTGATCTAATTAATTCAAAAGCATGTCCTCAGAAGACTGAATTTATTAATTTCATTCCTATCCTTAAACAAAACTATTGTTACAATTAGGACTGTTTAAAATGATGCCATCAAGTACTGCTCTTTGCCAACTATCAGTTTTGTCATGATATACAAGGTGATCAGGACTATGGATTTATTTTCCTAAGATGAAAACATAACATCGATGTTCATATATGAAAGCAAGCACTAGTTCTACATCTTTTGATTGTCTCAATTCAAACAAGAAGCAAGGAAATTGCTGCATACACTGTCAAAATGAAGAGAAATAAAACTAAACAGATGTGACAAAATAAGATTTGGAGAGAACATAGCAGATTTGATATAATTGTTTACAATGGACATCAGGAATTATTGTTGTATTGAAAATCTTTCCCTCTCTCCCCTGAAAACTGACTATGTATTCTTGAGCAGAAAAGACTGGGCTTCAACCAAATTGTTAGAAATTGTGAATATGTATTTCAATCCACGTTCGCAATCTGTGTTGATTCTGTGTGCGTATTAGATTTCTGACATAACTAGCTATTTCCCAACATTAAATTGCGTTTAATTTCTTGAGCGGTATTTTATCACTGGTAATATTCTTTTGACGATTAAATTGTGGTTGCAGTTTCATCATTGAGAATGTTGATAGCTGCTGTGTTGGTCAAAACTATAGAAAGACCATATGGCATGTTAACTGATTTGATGTTGGAAGATATTTCTTGTCACTTTGGGAGGACTTGTTGGAATGGATGGTACCAGCCACAGTTGATATCAGCTCATTTGTTGAAGAGCTCAAGGTTGTACTTTGTGCTGTGGACATGCTTTTTAATGTGGTTTCAGAAGTAGTTGATGCTTGGAAAGTGGAAAAAATAATATTTAAGCAAATGACAGCATGCAAAGTCCTAAACTAATTAATTCATAATCAGGTCCTCAGAAGCCTGAGGTTATTTATAGCATTAATATCCTTCAACAAATTCTTTACTAACATCAGGCCTGTTTATAATGATGCCATCAAGCTAACAACCTTTGCCAACTATCGATTTCACATGTTACAGAAGGTGCTCAAAACTATGGATCAACTTGCATAATTGCATTGATTCTGGTGAGATATTAACATTTGCCTTGACGATCGCTCATGTAATAGTCCCAACGGAATATTAATGCATTGATGGCATTGAAAGGCAAATTGAAATGGTGTTGAATTCTGTTGGAGAAATTCAGCCCCCAAAACTATCAGACATTATCCATTCCTTGTCTCTTCTGATCCTTTATCATCGGAATGTCTATGAATTGGAGATTGCTGATCTGTTAGCTTCTTGGTATTAAGACATATGGCAGCACAATATTTGAAAGAAATTTCCCACTTCAATGCTGGAATATCAGTTAAAAGATGAAAACATAACATTGATGTTTGTATATAAAAGCAAGTACTGGTTCTACATCTATTGATTGCCTCCTTTGGAACAAAAAGCAGGACAATTGCTGCAGACAAGGGCAAAATGAAGAGAAATAAAACTAAATAGAAGTGAAAAAATATGACTGGAAGACAGCACTGCAGATTTGATACAATTGTTTGCAATGGAATTTAGGCATTATTGGTGTATTGAAAATCTTTTCCTCTCTTCCCCTGAAAATTGACTATGTATTCTTGAGCAGAAAACACTGTTCTTCAATGAAATTTTTAGACATGTGAATATTAATTTCTATCCACATTGGCAATCTGTGTTGAATCTCTATATGTATTTGATTTCTGATATAACTATTTCCTGGATTAAATTGTGTTTAACTTCTTGAGAGCTATTTTAGCACTGGTAAATATCTTTTGAAAATAAAAATGTGGCAGGATTTTCATTATTGAGTATGTTGATAGCTGCTGTGTTGGTCAAAACTAACAGAAGACCATATGACATGTTAACTGATTTCATATTAGAAGATATTCTTGCCACTTTTGGAGGACTTGCTGCAATGGGTGATACCTGCTACATTTGATGTCAGCTCAGTTGTCGAAGGGCTATAGTTGGTACTTTGCATTGTGGAAGAGCTTTCTAAAGTGGTTACAGAAGTGGTTGATGCTTGGAAACTGAGAAAAAAAATTCATAAAGCTAACAATAGCATGCCCAGTCTTAATCTAATTAATTCAAAAGCATGTCCTCAAAACTCTGAGGTTATTAATTTCATTCATATCCTTCAAAGAAACTATTACTAGCATTAGACCCATCTATAATGATGCCATCAAGGTACTGCTCTTTCCCAACAATCTATTCTGCCTTGATATGTAAAGTGATGAACACAACGGACAGATATTAATAATTACATAGATTCTTGGCAGAGTATTATTGTTTTGTTTAAAGATCCATCATGTGTTCTGGAAAAGTCCCAAAGGAATATTTGATCATTGATTATCTTCAACTGCAAATTGAATTTGCCTTGAGCTCTATTGGAGTAATTGAGCAGGCAAAATTATCAAACACGTTTTGGAGAGGGCATTGGAGTTCTGATAGAAATACTTGCAATGAACTTCAAACTTAATTGCAGTATTCAAAATGTTTTTATGCTCACACCTCCAAAAGAGATCAGGTATTCTCAAGAAGAAAAGACTGGACATCAACGATCTCCTAAAAAATTGTGCATATGTATTTCAAACCACATTGGCAAACTGTTTAGAATCTGAGTATGCATTAGATTTCTGACATATCTAGCTACTACCCAGCATTCAAAGGTGATTATTTTTCTTGAGATTTATTACAGCAGTGTTAAATATCCTTTCAAATGAAGAATTTAGCTGGATTTTCATCACTATGTTTTTTCTGATAGCTATTCAACAGGTAAAAAGGAAATGAAGACTGTGTGCTATGTTAACTT
The DNA here is from genome assembly GCF_030028105.1 of Mobula birostris. Classification (NCBI taxonomy): domain Eukaryota; kingdom Metazoa; phylum Chordata; class Chondrichthyes; order Myliobatiformes; family Myliobatidae; genus Mobula; species Mobula birostris. The sequence goes on from NC_092373.1 coordinate 36,545,604, forward strand.
TTTTTTCCATTAGAAGCTATTCTTCGTTATGTTGTGAAGACTTGTTGCATGGATGGTACCTGCCACAGGTGATGTCGACACAGTTGTAGAAGGGATTGTCATTGTACTTGGCTCTGTGGACATGCTTTCAGCTGTGGTTATGGAAGTGGTCCAATCTGGGAAATTTGGAAAAAAAAAATAGCACTTAAGCAAAAGACAACATGCTCAGTCCTAATCTAATTAATTCAAAAGCATTTCCTCAGAGGTCTGAGGTTATTCATTTCATTCATATCCTTCAATGAAACTATTACTTCCATCAGTCCTGTGTATAATGATGCCATCAAGCTACTGTTCTTTTCCAACCATCTGTTCTGCGTTGATATGGAAAGTGATCAACACAACAGACAGACAGGAATAATTACATATACTCTTGGCAGAATATTATTGTTTTTTTTAAAAGATCCATCATTTGGTCTGAAATACTCCAAAAGGAATATTTCATCATTCATGGTGTTCAACGGCAAATTGAATTTCCCTTGAGCTCTTTTGGAGAAATTGAGCAGGCAAAATTATCCAACATGGTCTAATTTTTGACTCCTCTCTGCAATTATTGTATCTCAAAAATGGACTTTTCTTGCTGTGTTATATTCCATGTTATCGGATATATGTCATTATGCTCTTTCAAAGATATATGCAGCTTGAATGCTGGGATGTCTGATAAAATGTGAAAACTTAATATCGATCTACATATTTAAATGGGAAGTACTGTTTCTACATCTAATAATTGTCTCTATTGCAACAGAAAGCAGGAAAATTGTTGTAGAAATGGACAAAATGAAGAACAATAAACTTAAAGGTTTTGAGAGGGCATTGCAGTTCTGATAGAACTATTTGCAATGAATTTCAAGCATAATAGCGGTATTCAAAATCTTTCTCTCTTCATACCACAAAAACAGTTCATGTATTCTGAAGTAGAAAAGACTGGACTTCAACAAACTTTAAAAGAATTGTGAATATGTATTTCAATCCACATTGCAATTTGTCTTGAATCTCTATATGGATTAGATTTCTGACATATCTAGCTACTTCCCGATATTCAAAGGTGATTAAATTTCTCGCGATTTATTTCAGCTGTGTTAACTATCCTTTCAAATGAAGAATTGGCTGGATTTTCATCACTATGTATTTTGATAGCTACTATATTGGTTATAAGTAAAGGAAGAATTTTTGACATCTCAGCTTTTTTTAGATTAGGAGGTATTTCTTGCTATTTTGTGAAAAGTTGTTGCATGTATGTTACCTGCCCCAGCTGATGTCGACACCATTGTAGAAGTGCTCGTCGTACTTGGCTCTGTGGATGTGCTTTCCACTGTGGTTATGGAAGTGGTCGAAGCTAGGAATTAAAAAAAAAATAGTACTTATGCTAAAGACTGCATGCTGAGTCTTAATCTAATTAATTAAAAAGCATTTTCTCTGAGGTCTGAACTTATTCATTTAATTCATATCCTTCAACGAAGCTATCACTACCATCAGTCTTGTGTGTAATGATGCCATCAAGGTAGTGCTCTTTTCCAGCAATCTGTTCTGCCTTGATATGAAAAGTGATCAACACAATGGATAGACATGAATAACTACATTGATTCTGGGCAGGATTTTATTGTTTTCTTTAGAGATCCATCAGATGCTCTGGAACATTCCCAAAGGAATATTTGAACATTGATGATGTTCAACTGCAAATTGAATTTGCCTTGAACTCTGTTGGAGTACTTGAGCAGGCAAAATTATCAAACATGTTCTATCTCGTGTGTCCTTTCTTCATTTATCATAAGAATATCTCAGAAACGGAGTCTCGTGTGGGTTGTCTTCCCTGTTATTCGACATCTGTCATTATGCTCTTTCAAAGTTATACGCAGCTTGGATGCTGGAATCTCAGATAAAATGTGAAAACATAACATCGATGCCCATATATAAAAGGGAAGTAACTGTTTCTACATCCAATGATTCTTTATTGAAACAGGAAGCAGGAACTTTGCTGTGGAAATTGACAAAATGAAGAAGACTGAAGTTGCCCAAAAAACACATTTTGGAGAGGGCTTTGCAGTTCTGATAGTAGTTTTTGCAATGAACTTGAAGCATTATGAAGGTATTCAAAATATTTCTCTACTCATACCCCCAAAAGAGATCATGTATTCTGGAGTAGAAAAGACTGGACTTCAACAAACTTTAAAAGAATTGTGAATATGAATTTCAATCTACATTGGCGCACTGTTTTAAATCTCAGTACGCATTAAGTTTCTGACATATCGAGCTACTTCCCAGCTCTCAAAGGTGATTGATTTTCTTGAGATTTATTTCAGCAATGTTAAATATCCTTTCAAATGAAGAATTTGGCTGGATTTTCATCACTATGTATTTTGATAGCTACTGTATTGGTTATTAGTAAAGGAAGTCTAAGGAAGTCAATTTCATTCACATCCTTCAACGGAACTATAACTAGCAACAGGCCTGCTTATAATGATGTGATGAAGCTACTCTTTTCCAACAATCTATTCTGCCTTGATATAAAAAGTTGGCAACACAATGGACAGACAAAATATTTACATAGATTCTGGGCAGAATATTATTGTTTTCTTTAAAGATCCGTCATGTGATCTGGAATGATCCCAAAGGAATATTTGATCATTGATAGTGTTCAACTGCAAATTGAATTTGCCTTGAGCTCGGTTCGAGAAATTGAGCAGGCAAATTTATCAAACGTGGTCTATTTCTTGTCTCCTCTCTTCATTTATCATAAGAATATCTCAGAATCGGATATGGATGCTGTGTTATCTTCCCTGTTAATGGACATATGTCATTATGCTCTTTCAGAGATAGATGCAGCTTGAATGCTGGAATCTCAGATAAAATGTGAAAACATAACATTGATGTACATATATAAAAGGGCAATACTGCTTCTACAGTTATTGATTGTCTCTATTAAACAGGAAGCAGGAAAATTGCTGTAGAAATGGACAAAATGAAGAACAATAAAATTACCGATAAAAACACGTTTTGTAGAGGGCATTGCAGTTCTGATAGAAATATTTGCAATGATTTCAAGCGTAATAGCGGTATTCAAAACCTTTCTCTCCTCATACCCCCAAAAGAGATCATGTACAGTGGCACTCAAAAGTTTGGGCACCCCTGGTCAAAATTTCTGTTACTGTGAATAGTTAAGTGAGCAGAAGATGAACTGATCTCCAAAAGTCAGAAAGTTAATGATGAAACACTCTTTTCAAGATTAGTGTGTCTTGATGTTTTGTACAATTTTAGAGTGAAAAATAAGGGAAGGAGCACCATGCAAAAGTTTGGGCACCCCAAGAGATTTGAGCTCTCAGATAACTTTTACCAAGGTCTCAGACCTTAAGTAGCTTGTCAGGGCAATGACTTGTTCACAATCCTCATTAGGAAAATCCAGGTTATGCAAATTTCAAAGCTTATAAATACCCTGACTCCTCACACCTTATCCCAACAATCAGCAGCCATGGGCTCCACTTCACAGCTGCCTAGCGCTCTGAAAATTAAAATAATTGATACCCACAAAGCAGCAGAAGGCTATAAAAAGGTAGCAAAGTGTTTTCAGATAGCCGTTTTTTCAGTTCATAATGTAATAAAGAAATGGCAGTTAACAGGAACGGTGGAGGTGAAGCTGAGGTCTGGAAGATCAAGAAAACTTCCAAGAGAACTGCTCGTAGGATTGCTAGAAAGGCAAATCAAAACCCCCGTTTGACTGCAAAAGACCTGCAGGAAGAATTAGCAGACTCTGGAGTGGTGGTGCACTGTTCTACGGTGCAGCGACACCTGCACAAATGTGACCTTCATGGATGAGTCTCAAATGAAAACCTCACCTGTGTCCTCACCACAACATTCAGCATCAGTAAATTGCAAAGGAACATCTAAACAAGCCTGATGCATTTTGGAAACTAGTCCTGTGGACTGATGAAGTTGAAATAGAACTTTTTGGCCACAATGAGCAAAGGTATGTTTGGAGAAAAAAGGGTGAAGAATTTCATGAAAGGAACACTTCTTCAACTGTTAAGCACAGGGGTGTATCGATCATGCTTTGGGCTTGTGTTGCAGCCAGTGGCATGGGGAACATTTCACTAGTAGAGGGAAGAATAATTTCAGTTAAATACCAGCAAATTCTGGAAGCAAACATCACACCGTCTGTAAAAAAGCTAAAGATGAAAAGAGGATGGCTTCTACAACAGGATAATGAACCTAAACACACCTCAAAATCCACAATGGACTACATCAAGAGGCGCAAACTGAAGGTTTTGCCATGGCCCTCACAGTCCCCTGATCTAAACATCATCGAGGATCTGTGGATAGACCTCAAAAGAGCTATACATGCAAGACGGCCCAAGAATCTCACAGAACTAGAAGCCTTTTGTAAGGAAGAATGGGTGAAAATCCCCCGAACAAGAAATGAAAGACTCTTAGCTGGCTACAAAAAGCATTTACAAGCTGTGATACTTGCCATAGGGGTGTTACTAGGTGTGGTAAACCATATTTATATGTTGTAACTGGGTTACCTGTCTGGACACGCCCCTCTGCTGACTGCCCCTGTGGCTCCTCCTAAAGACCCCTGAATAAAGGCGATTGGGCCATGGCTCCTCCTCTCAGTCCAGGGGCAGATACTCAGCATGCTGGAGGTCACATTTTACTGCTAATAAAAGCCTTTCAGTATTTACTCTGCCTCCAGTCTTTTGGAGTTATTGATGGTGCATCAATTTTATTAGCAGTAATTTTAAAGCATGGAACCCGTCCTGAGACCCGACGAGTTAGATCTCGACCCACAAATACCTGAAGCTGGAAACACTTTCGAACTCTAGCTAGCCTGCTTCGAATCATACCTCGAGGAAATTGAAGTGACCGAGTCCACAGCGAAGCGCAGAGTTCTCCTTTCCAGAGTCAATCCTAGGGTCTACTCGATGATCAGAGACCAGCCGAGCTATGACAGCGCGATGAGCACCCTCAAAGGACAATACCTGCGGCCGGTAAACACCACCTATGCGCGGCATCGCTTAGCGACGTGGCAACAGCGGCCTGGGCAATCGAGTGCCGAGTTTGTCGGGACACTACAGACGCTCGTGCAGACCTGCGGCTGCCAAGAACTGACAGCAGAACAGCATGCGGAGCTCCTAGTGAGAGACACCCTCGTCATGGGGACCAGGTCAGTGTACGTGTGCCAGCGGCTGCTGGAAAAAGCTGATCTTACCATACGTTCGGTGATCGAGCTGGCTGACAAGCTGGAGGCCGCTCTACACAACTCTGAGGCTCTCCAGGCACGCGATCCCCCGAAGGCCTCGTGGGCGCCACAGACCCTGCAACCCGCCGGTGAGTCGACCTCAGCTGCTGCCAGTCGTGAGTCCGCGAAGTGCTACTTCTGCGGACTGGAGATGCACCCCTGGAAACGCTGCCCAGTCCAAGAAGCTACCTGCTCCAGCTGCGGAAAGAAGGGCGACTTTGCCAAGGTCTGTAAGTCCAAACGGCGAGCGGTATTGAGCAGCGCCACGTGCGAGACATGGGGGTCGCCATCTTCCCTGCATGCCGCCACCACGTGCGAGACATGGGGGTTGCCATCTTGCCTGCGCCATCTTCCCTGCATGCCGCCACCACATGCAAGACATGGGGGTGGCCATCTTGGTCAGCGCCACCTCCCACCGCCAACAATCAATGGGTGCTCACAGGGCACCCCACCGCACCGGACCAAGACAGCGACTCGACCCTGGCCTCTGTGACCTTCAACCAAAGCGCTCCCCAGCAGCTCACAAGGTCAATGATGGACATCCTGGTGGAGGGGCGCAGGACAAGCTGCCTGTTTGACACAGGCAGCATGGAGAGTTTTATCCACCCGGACACGGTGCAGCATTGCGGACTCGCGTTATGGCCGGTAAGTCAGAGGGTTGCCATGGCTTCCGGGTCACATACAACAGACATCCCGTGGGGATGTGTAGTGACGCTAGTGGTGCAGGGCACAGAATATTGAGACTTTACATTACTGGTCATGCCTCAACTGTGTGCCCCTGTGCTATTAGGGCTCGACTTCCAGAGCCACCTGAAAAGCGTGACAATGGAGTATGATGGGCCCCTCCCACCAATCACTGTCGTAAATCCTCAGTTTTGTAGCAATACGTCACATACCCCACTACTGACCACCCACACACACCGACCCACACATCCCACCCAACACCATGCCAATGGCTGCACTACCGACACCACTTGTGGCCTCTCCACCCTCAAGATCCTTCCCCCACCGCTGTTCGCCAACCTGACCCCGACTGTAAACCTGTGACAACTAAAAGCAGGAGGTACAGCACGGGGGACAGAGCCTTCATTAAGTCGGAGGTGCAGCGGCTGCTTAGGGAGGGGGTCATTGAGGTAAGCACAAGTCCTTGGAGGGCGCAAGTGGTCGTAGTTCGGAATGGGGAGAAAAATAGGATGGTCATGGACTACAGCCAGACCATCAATAGGTTCACGCAGCTCGACGCGTACCCTCTACCCCGCATCACGGATATGGTCAATCAGATAGCACAGTACAAGGTGTACTCGACCATAGACCTAAAATCCGCTTACCACCAGCTCCCCATCCACTGGGAGGACTGCCCTTACACCGCCTTCGAGCCGGACGGCAGGCTTTATCACTTGCTGCGCATCCCCTTTGGTGTCACGAATGGTGTATCTGTCTTCCAGAGGGAAATGGACCGGATGGTGGACCAGTGCCAACTGAAGGCCACGTTCCCATATCTGGATGACATCACCATCTGCGGTCATGACTGGCAGGATCACGACAACAACCTCCAAAAATTTCTCCAAGCAGCCAAAGCTTTCTATCTCACCTATAACAAGGAAAAGTGTGTGTTCGGAACCACCCGACTTCCTATCCTTGGGTGTGTCGTGGAGAATAAAGTCATTGACCCTGACCCCGACCGTATGCGTCCCCTGTTGGAATTCCCTCTTCTCAACACCCTCAGAGCCCTCAAAAGGTGCCTGGGCTTCTTTTCATATTACGCCCAATGGGTCTCTAACTACGCAGACAAGGCCCGCCCCCTGGTCAAGTCCACCATATTCCCCCTCTCAGCCGAGGCCCACGCGGCCTTCAGCCGCATAAAAGGGGATATTGCCAAAGCAGCAATGCATGCGGTGGATGAGGCCACTCCCTTCCAAGTAGGGAGTGACGCCTCTGACTTTGCGCTGGCTGCTACCCTCAACCAGGCGAGAAGACCAGCGGCGTTCTTCTCCCGTATCCTTCAAGGCCCTGAAATTCAGCACTCCGCGGTGGAGAAAGAGGCCCAGGCCGTAGTGGAAGCTATTTGGCACTGGAGGCACTATCTCGCCGGCAAAAAAATCACCCTGCTGACTGACCAGCACTCAGTC